>NW_010118883.1:747-52140 GCF_000699245.1 Pterocles gutturalis
AAAAAAAAGAAAAAAAGAAAAAAAGAAAAAAAGAAAAAAAAAGAATTAACAACAATAATACTATCAAAATGGGTGTTTTCAGGCAGAAGAAAAGAAATAGCAACATTTCTTAAGCTGTGTTAGATAAGAATGAAACAAGGGGATTTTATGATCTTCAAATGTCACCTTAGTGGACTGAGTATAAATCATAAAATGGTTTTGTGCCTTTTATAATGAAATTGAAGCTGGAAACATGTATAAATAGATAAAATTATTCCCAGTTTCCTATTAAGAGGCAAAGCTGTTCTATACAAATAAGTTACAGTGACAACCTAAGTGGATTTCAGAATGTTCCCTGTCTTCCTTTGAACTATTATCAAATAAACGCAACTTTGTCCCTTTGGAACCCTAATGAAAATCCCATCAAAATCCATTTGCAGAACGCTGAGACATAGCGCAAGCTAGGACTGTGGAATGAATTGATATGCCTTAAACAGTTATTGAGATCAGACTTGTCACATTCGCACATGAAAACCTGCCGTGTTAAAAAAAAGATGCTCCTGCTCTTGCAGCACTTTGGGCTAACAGTAGTCTTGTCTTTGGTAATCTTCCCACGTGCCTGGATGAGCTGGAGACAGCATCTGCCTCCCCTCCTCAGCTAACACCATTTTGGGATGTGGAACTTCTTCCTTTTCCTGCTTTCCACCTGGGATGGGAGATTCCTCTTTCTCTAGTTACAGCTGAACTGCAAGACCAAATAAAAAAAACCCCAAGATTTGGCCAAAAATAAGTGAAATAAAAGTGGGGAGATGTGGAAGTCGTTGCACATTTTAAACTAACTGCACAGATAGCAGTCAGAGAGACCCCAAAGATTTGTAAGAGGTGGAGGTTGCAGGCATGATTGGCACACCAGTCTTTCTGACCAAAAGAGGAAAAATATCAGTTGTCATTAAAGTTTGCTTCCTTCATCACTACGGGCACTTGCAGTTTTAAGATCATGGATGTATCTACCATACAGAAGTTCTGCCCCTAGGAATTATCTTATGGTTTATGGTGTCACACACAACTGGGGCTGCTCCTTCGACACATCAGACTGGTGGACTTCTTGCCCACAATTATTTTTCATCTGACAGCATCGTGAAGGAAATTGGAAAAGACACATGGAGCAAGCTAAAGCAAATGGAGGCACCCACAGTGCCTGGAAAAGTGGAGAATCTGGAGAAAAAAAAGAGTATAAAATGAAGGAGAAGAAAGATCCCTAATCCAAGCCTAGGAAAACTCGGACTGGCTTCTCTCAAATGCCATTGTGAGCAGGGGTAGGACACATAACTGCACCATAGGTAAGTGTTTGGAGATGCTCCTATGGGACACCCAACTCTGTTCCTGGAGATCAGAGAAATGGGGTTGAGTACACTGGAAAAATTGGTGTCACAACTGCACCTATGCTGGACAGCTACCAGTATGGCACAGGCTGCTGCTGATATCAACAAACTTTTGATCAGGTTCATGAAGCTTCTTTTTCCAAATGAAAGAATACAGATTAAAATAAAAAATGTCCCTGAGTCGGGATTGCATGGGCTATTTTGCAGACAAGATCTCGTGTCTGCTCTAGCTGTCCTTCCCCTTCCCCACTTTGACATAGCCAGAAGGTTGGGAATCTTTCCCATCTCCATCACGTAACTGGGAACAGGATCCTGACTCTGTGCGTGCAAAGATACTTGATTTTAAAGACCCATTCAAATGGCCTTTGACCTGTCCAGGGTTTGACATTTTCAGATAAGAAATATGAGAAATATCCAGCTGCCTAAGAGCTGCCTCTCTTCTTCCCCTCAAACAATTTAAACACCAGCGGTGCAAGGCAAGATGTGTGCAAAGTAAAAATAAAGACCTCATCTGTGATTTTAACTGCTAAAATATCCATCTCTTTTCCTTTGTGGGAAGAAGATATGTGAATTTACACATTAAAATACCACGCATTTGAGAAACAGGCCAAGAGAGCAAGCCATCTGTCATCTGAAAAAATATTGTGACAAATCTGACACTCTTCAGATTTTTATGAATTGCTTCCCACAACTCAAACAAACAGATTGAAGGTCACTGAAAAGGGAAAACATGTATTTGTTTAGCCTGTGTCTGTGAACATGTATTTGTTAGCCTATATCTGTGAACAATAGAAAATATACTTTACTGACGTGGACATATAGAGTGTGAGGGACAGAGATGACAAATTGCCGAGGCTGAAGGCTTTGTCTGCCTCTGGCTCTTTGCTTGTGCACATGCCCTCCTCAGAGCAACCAACAAATGTGGGAGCTGGCCTGACCTTCCATCCATCAGAGGGGCAGCAAAGAGAAATATAGAGGAGAAAATTAAATGAGAGCTCTTATTTTAGAGAGAAATAGAATTTACTGTGCAATAGAAGAGTGAGGAAAAGAAGGGTTGGGTATTGCTTGCTGCATTTCATCAGAGCCACAAGAAAGTCAAGCAGTCGACCGATCAAACCACATTTACATCTCAGCTTCAAAATCTAAGATCTTAAAGAGCACAACTGAATCTTACTAAGAATCAACCCAAAGTACCACAAATCTCAGATTTCTCAGACTGAGCACAGACTTTATTTCTTTGACCCAGACAGAAATGAGGATAGAGATGCAGAGCTGGTGAAGCCACACACAAGGCTGAGAAGTAAAATTCCCAACATGCTTGTCAATGTTATATCCCCTTGGATATACCTGGATTTCCAAGTACAGACACTTGGATATGGCATGCCATGCCAAGGTCTGCTCTGTTACCCAAGTCCGCCGTTGGAGGTTGATCTGGTCCCTTTGATGTGTGAATTACAAAGGCAGTTAAAATAATGAGTAGTGGAAAAGCACATGCTGCTATGATACCCGTGTAATCTGACTAGTTCTGCTTTCTTTTCCATGAATTACAGATTTCTATAAAACACACACATGCCTGATTTGTAAGGCTGGGCTTTAAGAGCTGTTTCATTCCCCAATTTGGAGCTATTTGAACTGGGAGCTGCTGGATGGCAATACAAGAAGAGCCCTTGTCTGACATCTCGTCAGAGAGGGAAACTCGAGAAAAACACATTTCCACACAGTGTGTCACCAACATGAAACTCTCCAGTCATGTTCATTGCACTGCGTGACGTCGATTGATAAGCATGGAAAGGATGTCTTAAATATCTCGAGAGCAAACTGGATTTTTATTGAGGAAAGAAAGGGAACAGAGGATGTGGAGCCCAGCTGTTTAAATGAGATTCCTTTTGACAACTTTTATTAGATAAAAGAACAGCCGTGTACTTTGGAAATGTCCTCGTTTTACTTTAAAGAACGTTTTGATCCATTGCCAGAGATGGTGGATGGCAAGACTATTATACGTCCTTTTTTTTAATTAATTATTTGCATTGCAGTGATGGGAGACCAAGAGAAGAAACTGGGGCACACTGACCCAGCCACTGGATATTCTAAATTCAAAAGAGAAAATCGTTCCTGCCCCAAAAACCTCAAGCTCTTCAAACCTATGCAGAGAGACGCCTGGAAAATTGGGTTAAATAGAATAAAATATGGTTCCTGCAGCAGTATCAACAGGCAACTCTGATCAATCGCTCCATGGATGCTGGTTGTCTCCCCACATTGTATTTTTGGCCAAGAGTGGAGTGTCATCCATTCAGCCCATTGCAGGCATCCAGCAGCACAGTGAATTTCTTCCGAGTCCTTTAATCTATTTCAAAGGATAAAACCACCCTTACAAGGAACCAGCTCAGCTGCGATAATGATTCCTGCATGGCACTGTTTAACATTTGATAGTCATATCACCATCTGTTCTAGGTTTAAACAATAAAATTGGAGACAATGGAAGCAGCAGCTGCAACGATTTAAAAAAATAAAAAAAAAAAAACAAAAAAAACTAAACAAAACAAAAACAGAAACAGAGGAGGAAAGAGAGTGAATCCATGCAGTACATGTGCAGAAAATGATTGCAGGGGAAACTTTCTCGAGGTGCTCTGCAAGGGAGAGCTTATTGCTGCATTCTGTATTCTGCACAGCATGCAGCCATCATATTTTTTTCTTATGTTTTAGATGTAAACTGGAGGGGGAGAGGAGGGAACAGAGCTCTGCGCTCAAACAGTGAATCCCTGTTGATGCCAATTTCTTCCCAGCAAACAGGGATTCACAGCAAGACCTTTTTCTGATACTGGAGAAATTACAAGGTTAAATGCAGTAGAGAAGACAGCACTTTTTCCGACGGACTGCAAACAGATCTGAGTTGGAGCTGTGGTTTATTTCCTGCTAAAGGAAAGCTCTGCATTTTCCCCAGGGCATGCATTTGCCAGCAATGCAGCACCGAGGGGCAGCGATGTTTCTGGAATCAAGAGTTATACATTGAACAAGGGTGAGTTACAGTCAGGGTAAAGTCATAGGTAGACTATGCTCCTTCTCTGCATCTTTTTCTATCCAGCTTCTCTGCCAGTGAGCTAAAGTCATGATTTGCTGTTTTCACCAACCCTCATATAGAGTGTCTTTCAACAAACAGTTGTTAGCCTGGACTAGAAATGTAATCGTCTTTGTAAAGGAGAAATTATATTTCATAATATTTTTTCTAACGAAAATTTTGAAGCTAAATAAAAATCAACCCAAGAGATGATAAATCTTTTTGGGTGTGTATAAGAACACAGCTGTAAAAAAATATGCAACAGAAGAACTGAGATTTTGAATCTGATTTTAAGCTTATGTCATCTCTATACCTTACTCCAATGACATCTGTCAAAATCAAGAATAACATAGCTATAGCCAGGAGAGTTAAACCCATGTTGAAAAAACACAGCTGGAATCAGGCTCAGTGTGTTAATGTCTCACACATTCAGCACTCCTATATTAAAAAAAAAAAAAATCCTACTGTGAGCTGAAATCTTTGCCAAGGGCTTCAAAGGAATACCGTGAGGGTAACACTAGCAGAAGGGATATCAAGAGCTGCTCGTGCCTTTAAGAGCAGCTGTGAACCGAATTTGGGGAAATACCTGCCAGAAATACCTGCCAGAACCAATCAGCCACCCGAACTAAAAGGCAAAACACCACCCCCTTGTGTGTCCTACACCAAGAAATACACTGCAAATAAACGGAGTCACTATATGGTCCTGAGTACAGTACAGAGACCTTGAAATAAAGTCTTATTCTCCACGTAAATCAGTGTAATGATACCGAAGGCCCTGCAGCCAAGCCTGTTTGTGGGACCTTGTGACCTATTTGTGTCAACCTTGATTGTATTAATCACTCAATCTACAACACTAGTG
This sequence comes from Pterocles gutturalis, assembly GCF_000699245.1. Taxonomy (NCBI): domain Eukaryota; kingdom Metazoa; phylum Chordata; class Aves; order Pterocliformes; family Pteroclidae; genus Pterocles; species Pterocles gutturalis. The sequence continues at coordinate 6,023 of NW_010118883.1, forward strand.
AAATTTCCATTGAAGCCTCTCTCAACTTGGCCCTCTCAAACATTTGCCTTTAGGATTTTCTGTTTCCTAAGTCCCCCCTGCCTCCTTGCTTGTAACCAGGCTTGGGCCACCCCACCTGCCTAGAAAAGACGATCATAAATCACACCTTATGGCCACATCCCATATCAATTTGAAGATCAGAAAAGCTGCCTATTTGCCCTGTGCTCTCACTAAAATCTATCCAGTGCAAAGAAAGATGCCACGGGGAAAGAGCTAAGCGCCAAAATGAACTAGAAGATGAGAAAGGTCATGTTAAAAATCATGCAAGTTCATAGAATGGTTTGGGTTGGAAGGGACCTTAAAGATCATCCAGTTCCACCCCCCTGCCATGGACAGGGACACCCTTCACTAGCCCAGGTTGCTCAAAGCCTCATCCAGCCTGGCCTTGAACCCCTCCAGGGATGGGGCATCCACAGCTTCTCTGGGCAACCTGGGCCACTGCCTCACCACCTTCACAGGAAAAAGGACTTCCTCCTAACATCTAAGTTGAGCTAAAGTACTGGAAAGCTACTTTTAAGGCTGATAAGCTTTGGAAGAATTAGTACAAAATTAGAGCAGCAGCAGCATCCAAGGTGGCAAAATCTGAGCTGGCCAGATTTATTTCCCTGTTTTAATGTAGATTTGGTAGACGCAATAACCTTTCCCTGGGAAGAGCTTGTCGAACAGGGATGCCAAGTTGCAACTTGGATAGCGCAGTACTGGTTTTGTGTGGACATCTGCTGCTGCTGCTCTTATTTACATGTTGCTGGCGAATGTCTGGCTTGTTTGCAGTAAACACGACTGGCTTGGAAGGTTGGAAGCATGTGTCACCAAGCAGTGAAGAACACAGAGCTTGGTGGATGCACTTTGAAGCAAGCAGTGAAATCAGCTATGTCCATTCTGGGTGTTGCCAAAAACTTTGGTTTTAGTGAAACAAGACAGCCTTTCAGGTCTGAGGCATGAAAGAAGACTCAGTATATATAAACCCGTTTCTTTTGCTTGCTTCCTTTATGCAGTATTAATAAGAAAGACAGAAGACTGACTTGGGCTGATTAGCCAAGATAAAGCAATTGGTATGCTCCTGAAGGAACTTGTTATTCTGTCATATGGAAAACAAAATATGCCACTGAAGCACATTTTCTTGCCACACGTTGTGAAATCATTAATAAGGTCTAGTCATTAATACTGACGAGATTGAGACAGTGTGTATCTCAGTGTGGTATTTAAATACCAAAATTAAATTTTAAAATCTCTTATCTGACCTGTGCCCTGGCTTGGGATGGCACTGACAGACACGTGAGGACCATGAGCAGCAGAGGTGAGATCTGTGGGCCAATCTGTTGCTTCTGTGTTGTTCTTATTCTATTTTCCTATTACCTTGGTTTGGCTCTCTAATGGCAAGGTGAGGCCAATGTGGTCTGTAAGTCCATTGCCAAGACACTGATAAATACTTCTCTCAAAAAAGTCACTGTAACTCTGCTGCTGCATAAAAGGGCTGGAGGCTGGTCTGGAATACACTGACCTGCCCTCTGATAAATTCTCTTCTACTGTATTGACTCTACTAAAGCCCAGAGAGGTTGAATTAGTAAATACATAAAACTTCAGTGTCGTGTCAAAAATGTAGGCACCATCAACTAGAAGGGTTTGTCACTAAGAGTGTAGGTACTTTTTCTAAGCCATTTCTCAGTAAAGGTTACATAGCTAACAACATCCACAGGTACAGAAGCCTTCAAGAAGTACCATTAGATTCTGACAAGTAAAGTGGTGTCGGCAGCTGAAATTTCAGAGCAGAAATTTGACAGGTGGGAGAAAAACTGAGAAGTCAGAGCTCACAGATTCACTAAAGCATTGTGTCTGCGGGCAAAAACAAGAAGTGGAGAAGTCTATACTGAAAAGTAAGAGGACCTGGAAAGCAGGGAGGGAGGTAATTTGAAACTAATGACTTCATAATGAATAGCCTGATCAAAAACTGCAAAGCAGATGGAGGTTGACTCTCCAAGACTGTCTTGGAGATATGTCAAAGAGTGATGCAGAATAACCTCCAAAATGCTTGTTTGCTCTCATAAAGCTAAAGAGCAGTGTTTCTGGAGCTGACCAGGCATTTGACAGGTATCAATGTCACTGAGAGTAGTACAGAGGATTTTTCAGGAGTTCTGGGCAATCACCCGGCCTAATAAAAAACCTGTGAGTGGGAATTTTTGTCCTCGATCATGGAAGCACTTTGGAAAATGCAGCCAGCGTAACTGAATTTCCAAGTCAGGTGTAAAAATCTCAGCCTCTTTCTTCCAAAGGCCTCTGAATCTAGACTAGGTATCAACTGTAGTACGGAATTAAATAAATACATGAAATTAAATGTTCCAAGCCCAAATTATAATGAATCAAAATATAATCACATCAGCAAATTGCCCTAGTCTGAAAAATTCAACAAGTCATCCTAGACTTCAGTTAACGTTATTGCCTCTCCAAAAATCAGCGTAATGATATTTCACAACTCCAGCAGCCTCAAGTTCATTTAACTGCTAGTGTTACTTAGCTCCAGAAGCCTTGCCAAGAAGCCATGACATTGTGTTTACTCATCGCTACTGACACAATTGGTGTCATCACAGAATTGGCCTTATTTCCTGTCCTCAACCTGAGATACTTGGCTCTGGACCATACCCTCTGATACTCAGTATGGAAAACAATCAGCTACACACAGCTCTTTCCGATAATTTCAGCTGATGTAATTGCCAGGTCATTATAGTGACACCCTTCTGCCAAGGAACCAGAGTGCTTGCAAAGACCAAGCCTAGCTGTTGTGTTGACCATCACGGTGAAGACTTTGTTCCAAGTACACTTCCTCTCAGAGATGGATGTCCAGATGTGAGAGCTGATGGACAGCAAAAGACATCGGAACTGAACCAACAAGAGTTGGTGCTATTTCAAAGTTGGTTTTTGGCACACAACAAAGGGACCATGAAAGAGCTGCTTGTAAAAAATAGTCTGGGATGGAGAAATCCTGAGTTAATTCTCTTTAAAGAATCAAAGAGACAAATGAGAGACTCTTACAAAGGCACAGGTGGAGAAGTAAGGAGAACTTTGGGAAATACAAGTAGTCTGCTGGACTGAAAAGCTCAAGGTCTTTGAAATGCAAAAGACTTGACATTTCCATATGTCTAAGAGAAAAATAAGTTCTCTTTGGAATTTCCACCCAAAGCCAAGGGAAAACCTGTGGGAAAGGGTTCCCAGAGGGCAGGAGGACTGAGCAGCTGGCCTGCTAAAAGGTAAGATGAGGTTTAGAGGATGAAAAGATTAAGGAAAACCCAGATGTCATCTAAAATCTAAGTTGAGATGCTGTTGCCTGTTTTCATGCAGGACAATGGTGTCATAGAGGCAAAGGCAGCACAGTGAACCCACATCACAGGGGGTTGTGCAGCACTACATGGAAGAAGAGCAAGCACAGCTCCTTATTTAAGAATGGGAGGAAAAGAGCTTTGAGGACAACCTTGAGATTTAACAGTCTGGCCTCACCACCATGCAAGTGTTCAGAACAAAGCTGGGAAGAAGAGAGTCATTAAAGACTAAAAGTAAAAGGGGACAGCATTTAGCATGTATTTACACAATACCAGTTATGTCAGACTAGACTTTTGTCTTTCTTCGATGAAAAACTTATTTTCTAGACAAAGGAAAATGTGGTAAATTGTATCCATTAGAATTTTTTTAAACCACTGTGGAGGGTTATTGCATAAACCGAGAATTAATACAGGAAATTTAAAGTGCTTATAAAGTGACTGCAACCATCTGGGCTGAAGAAAGGTTTCATCAGGCCAGAGGAAGACTACAAGCAGAATTCACCACGGATCAATGTTTTCCATTTTTCTATTCATAATCATTAGTGTTTTAATTAATTACACCATGTCATCAGCACATTTCCTACCAAGATTTCCAAGTGGGAACTCACTGTTACCAAAAAGGATAATAAGAAAGTTGTCTAAGAAAAAACTAGACAACCCTGAAGAGAGGAACAATGGAAATTTAAATATAAAAAGTGCCAGATCATGTACTTAAATGCTATTATTTGCCTCCTAGTTGAGGTTTTACTTCAGAAATACTGTATCTTCACACATACAATCCAAAGTAATTAGTAGAATAGTAGAAATTAATAGTAGAAAAATACTAAGACTCTAAAACGGATCTGGATTCATCAATGGTAGGGATTATTCAATGTGGTGTCTGACAATAGTAGGGGCTCAGACTTGTAGCTGCAGAAATTTCTGCTTTACACCCTAACTTGGACTGTAAGCAGTTGTTCCCACATCTCTAGGTCAGTAGATGAAAGGGAAGACATCAGAATGATGTGCTGTGTAGGACCAAGGGATGACCCAGGTCCAAAGGGTGTTTATTCCAACTGGTGCCCAAGGCAGAGCGCAAGTCCATAGAAATGCTCCACTGCACGCTCTCCTGGGGTGCTGGGGCTGAAGCATTCTATAAAGGCGATAAGAGATGAAAGATTGTCACTTTATAGAAGGTGATAATATCCTGCCCTCACTGGAGTCATTACCTCATCCATCAAATAAGCTGAAAAATGCCCTCGAGCACAGTCTATGTGTTAGAGAAAAGCAAATATATTTTGGACTTAGAGTCACAGGATGCTGCACTGGGACTTCCACATAATTTATTTCTCCTTGTCCCCAAAGCTTTTTCTTACAGATGTTGTTAGTGGAAACAAGGGAGCCTCTTCCCCTTAAACTGCACTATTGAATGGTATACAGACACTAGTCTTCCTCGGTATTATTTCTGTAAGCAAAAATATGAACAAGTGAAAAGAAGTTGACTTTCTTGCTAGGATACTATCAGTTTTGCCAACCGTCGAGAGAAACAAGAGGCAAGATTTTCAGTAAAATAAAGTATAAGGGAAACTGCAGAAGCATTTTAGAGAAAGCCAGGCCCATATTCATCATCTACACAGCAAACAGGCTCAATAACAGGAACTTCTATGAATTTCAAGTAGGCACAAATGTTCGGCAACAAATGACTGGAGTAACGGAGTTCATCCATCAAAGCCTCAATTACTCCCAGTTATCTGGGAGGGAGGATGGTTTGAGTACAGACCATTGCTTGCTTCACGTCAGCTTTACGCCTTTTGTGTCAGAGGGTTTGTTTTCCTGGCAAACCTGACAGCTTCTGTAATGGCAAAAAAAGATGTTCTCCAAGAGCGGACCTCTCTTCCAAGTATTTTTCTTGTTTATTATCAGGTTGTTGGTATCTTTTGTAACCTGCAGAGACTAAAAAGATCCCTGGGGCTCCCAGGTGTGAAAGATCAGCACTACTGAAAGTAGCTGAGGGAGGGAATCATTAAATCATTTGTGCTGAATACGTAAAACTGCTGAACACAAATATTTACATATAAATCAATGCATCTATCTAGTCATGTTGCTAACACAAAACCACAAAACATATGCAGGAATTAAATGGATCCCTTTAAGGCTTCCCCCCACCAAAAAAAGAAAAAATCAAAAAGGAAATTCATTATGAGAAAAAAGAGATTCCTCCTTAGGGAGGGATTACAAATTATAGGTAGTTACTGTGACCAGCTGGGTCAAACTCAGCAGCCCATACGCTCCTCACATTGTGGTCAGACCATATAGTCTTTACTGGTGCCAGCAATCTGGACCAGTGCTGGTAGCCCTGCTGGGATTTTATTTACCATTCCTAGGAGCCTGGGCTTTGCTCCCCTAAGGCAAGGGTTACAGGATTAGGCCTTTAGAGTTGCAGGATAAAGCCTCCAGCTATTTAAATTGAGGTATAACATCCATATATCATCTTGTGGGGCCCAAGGCGGGCAGGGAATGGTGCAGAACATCCACAGAGATTTTGTTTTCTTGCAGAATCCATCACATCCCCTCTCACAAAACCTACAAGATGAAAAGGGACCAAACTCCAAACACACAGTGGAGGTTTTAGGCAATTATTGATTTTGCTATTCAAGTAGAAAGAGTAGTTCCCATGGCAACAAGCCCATCACTTCCTACCTAGGGCATCTCTTGCTCTCATAACACAAGCTCTTTAAATAAAGAAATACATACATTCACATGGCTGCCCCTCAGAGACCAATTTCCTTCCTTTTCACCCTGACATAACGGTGACCCACCCTGTGTCTGACTGCTTAAAAACTGCTAGATGGGTCCCCAGTGACACCCCACTCCTTTGACATCAACGCTACACAAGGGCAGAGGTGCCCCCCAGTTTTCCTTAATTGTGCCACATTCAACTTGGCACTGGTGGGAAGCAAATTCACCTTCAGTGTTCACAGTATTTCTTCCACAATCTAACACTAATTAGGGCACATAACGCTCAAACACAACAAATAAAGAAAGAAATTAAAAGGGATATCACATCGCTACAGAAAATTATGGCAGCTCTGAGTAGAAAAAGCAAAGCGTTTCTGGTGTTTTCATCACTTCAATAATACACTATCAGGACGCTCGGGAAAGTGCTTGGGCAAGCAACATGAGAAACAGCAGTCACAGGGGTTTGGCTGGAAAGTTAAAAGCAAAGTCTAGTCCAGATGCAAGACTTTCCTTCTAGAAATTAGCCATCAATAGGGAGGAACCGGGGTCGGTGTGGCAGGGCTGGGAACTGGGGCGGCTGGGCTACACCCAGGAGGAAAACATACGTACAGACATGGAAATTCACAAAGAAGCAAAGGTGTTAAAGCTGAAAAAGTGGTGGCTAGCCTCAGGAAAAGAATAAATAGGAAAAGCAACAGCAGGAGAAAACAGATCAATTGGAACTGAACATAGATGCTCTCAAGTAAGATTTTTCTTCAGCTCATCTATTTCTGTTCATTCTTAGCTTTCAGGCTGGAAAACCAATATTTGGGTGTATCTTACTGCCTCTGGAATTTGCTTGGGTGAATCTGCTTTCTGAGAAACCCTTTCTTCAGCTTAGTTTTGTTCTTCTATGAAGTTGTTCTTGACTGCTTTTGAAAACAAGAAAGAAAGAAAAAGAAAAAAAAAAAGCTTGACCTGCAAAAAAATCTTTACCTACAAGATTTTTCTGGCTTTTTTTGCTTTCCCAAGCTACTGCCCAGGTCTGTAAATTCCCACTCAATCCAAGAGGACACCTCTTTCACAGAAACAACTGGGACAAGAGCACGAGCAAGTAGTGAAGCAAACCAAGGGCTGACTCAGGGTAGGACGTGTACCAGTCAGCCCACTAATCCAGCAAAGGAAGGCAAAGCTGGTCTGCTGCTGTTAGTTGGAAATTCAGTCAGCTCATATAGCTGAACACACTGTCCTTCTAGGACATGATAGAATGGTTAAAAATAAGCCAGGAAAGAATATTGATGGCTCTGTACCACATCTAAGGATCAGCCTATAGAGAGGCACTAAAGAGGGAAGAGAAAATTATTTCCCAGCTCTTTCTTACAGCAGGATGCTTTGATAGGAATAATCAACTTTTTTTCAGTATTCGTTTCTGAATCTGCACAGATGGCTAATAATTAGGAATCTGAAACAAATTCTCTGGGAATAACTGTGGGCACCAAGGTGCTCCATACGGAAAGGCTACCTTATCGTCCCCACCACAGCACAGTCATCTTTTGGCTACTGTCATGGAAACAGAGCTGTGCAAGATAGATATCCACTTACAGGAGTGGTGTCAGCAATTTGATGCAGGCAGTGTATGAATAACAGAAGCCTTCTCCCTGCAAATATGATTGCTGCACTGTTCAGAGCAGAAAAAGCTGTGGCATGAGGTTTTTTTTTTTTTTGCTTCATTGCTGAGCAAGGCTGGGATGCAATAGAAACAATGCCCTTGGCATCTCATACAAGGCCATATAAACAACAGTAAGCCTCTTCTTGATGTCCATCGCTTTATTCACGCCTTTGTAGTGCAGAAACAAGAAAGACACCTTTATGAAAAAAAAAATAATCCATGCTTCATGACCACATCCATTAGGATAGAAAGGAGGGGGGAAAAAGCAGACTTTTCTGCTATTTAATCTAATGATAGAAGGTGGGAATGGATGGCTCTTTTCCTGTTGATGTTTTATCATTCTATGAATTAGTCATGATGGTCAATTATCTTCAAATATGTAAAGCGCAACCTTTTAAGTAGACTAATTTATGAGCTTGCTTTATGGCTCTTTGCATCAATTTACCGCTTAGTCCTAGATTAAAGGACTGGGTTTGCCTTGGTGAGGTGGCACTGAGCACATGGCAGCAGAAGGGTGTGAAAGCAGAATTTGCCTCTTTCCTCTAGCAAGAGCAGGGTGCTCCTTTCACATGTGGCAGGGAGAAACAACTTGACCACCTTTTCCATAGCACAGGCTCAAAAACAACGCGATTATCTCCCATATTAGCTCAGAGAATAAGAAACAAGGACAAGAGAGGATGTGAGGATGGCAGGGGGTTAAAATTTTAAAGTTTTTATCTCCTCCAGAGTTAATCTGGGTTTAATCCATTGTTTAAAAGCAGAATTTGGCCCAAAAGGTCACTGTCCTGTGGGGGTGTTACACGATTCATAGGGCAGGTAGTTGTTGTGGTTGGATGCGCTCAGTTAGCAGCAAAATACCATGCAGCCACTCGCTCATCCTCACGGAGATATGTGAGAGAATTGAAGGGGTAAAGGGAAAAGAGACTCATGGGTTGAGATAAGAACAATTTAATAACTAAACTACGATAACACTGAAAATAATAATAATGATGATAATAATAATAATATATACAAATACACGAATGCGCGATACGCAGTGACACTGCTCACCACCCGATGACCAAGGCTCAGCCTGTTCCTGGCTAATGATCCTGGAGCAGGGGGAGTCCCAAAACCACAATCCTAGAATGGAGATAAGAGCCCAAGTGTCTGAGAGGACCCTGAGAGAGGGGCAACACAGAGGGAGACAACCTGGAGCAAGAGAATCATACTGGGCATGATGTGCACAATATGGAATAGACCATTGGCCAGTTTGGTTCTCAGTCATAAACCTAAGGTCAAATCCTAGGCTAGTAACTGCACAGAATCAAGGTTTCTGCCATTTTCACAGACTATTTCTAAAATTTATTCTATGCTACGTTTCTGTGGGTTTCTACAAAAATATTCAGCTTTTTTCAGTAGCCCATAGATAAGTAATTTCTGGACTATGCAACCAGATGCTTAGCTATTAACTATTTCAAAGAGAAATGATGTAAAACTGGAGCCAGGTGTCTGCACTAGTGAATGCCCTGAGAAGTAAACTTGTAACCATTGATCAGAGAAAAAAATAAAATAAAAATCTGATGCTTTATCTGGAAGCAGAGGTCAGATTACAAGAAGCAACACTCAAAATTCAAGACTGACATAACCCACAAAAGGAAGAGGACAATGGGGACGGAAACACCCCCTTGGGCTCTGTGGGGATATTTAATATTGCATTTCATACTCGAGAAACAGATTGCCAGAAAGGTGCAGCAATACAGCCCGAGACAGATTACCAGATGCTCTCTCTGCTTTTTCTGAGCCTCCTGGGGCAGGCAACTTCGGATTTAACTGCTGAAAAAGCAGTTAACCATAACCTGATGCCAGACGTTTAAGAATGGAGTGGGATTCTCAGGAAATAATTCCTAGGGAGGAGAATCAGCACACAGCTTTGGGGGGGATGTGCCAGAGTCAGCAGGGTACAGCCTCCTCCAGGGACACAGAAGCTGAAAAGCAGGAGGCTTCTGCTAACTGTGGTCAAGAATGCTGATTTAAAAAAAAGAAGAAAAATACACACAAATAACTACACAAAAAACCTACTACAGGTAAAAGCATAATTTCCTTTCACGCTATAAAACACAGGGAGGCAGAACAGAGGGACAAAACCAATCCCATGGAACTGGAAGTCAGGAGCCCAGCCAAAAATGTGCTTTGTGTTTGCAGAATTTGTTTAAATCTGTGAGTCTTCTCATAATTTAAATCCATGGGGATTTTCTCTCCCCAGGAAGCTAATTAAACTACCCAGCATGTTTTGTTAGCTAACAAGAAGCCTATATCCTTGATGGGCCTATGAAAAACCTCGTGAAAGCTGGGCTATCACCAGCAAGTGCTGTACACACAGTGCTGATGTGGCCAGGACATGCTGCTGTGGAATATCAAACACACTGGTGCTTCTCAAATGTGTTTCTAGGCTTTCATAGCCTTTTTTTTTTTATTTTAAGTTTCCATCCATTTCCACCTGATGCAGATTTTTTTACCCCCTCAGCTGGCTGGCTGCAGGCACAGCTGGTACCGCTCCATCCATGGGGACATTGCCACTCCATGAGTATTCACGCAATAACCAAGAGAATAATTCTGGATCTCATCTCCTTGAATACATGCAGAACCAGAAGAGGTAGGTTGATATCCACCCAAGTTTAGGAGAAAAAAAAATTGCAGAGGTAAGGACTTTCATGCTGCCCCATTTCCTTTGGGAAGAGCCCCCAGCCCCTTGAGCTGGGCAAGCTCCCCAAAAGCCATCACTCGCCAATATCAGGAGCTAACGCTAAATTCACTCTATCGTTTTCTTCTGTGATTTTGTCCCTGCGCATGATGGCAGTGGGGTTGGAACAACTTCTGCTGCTGGTGTTTACTCTCACAATTTATTTTCATGAAATCATTCTGCTAAATTCTGCTCATCATTCTACTAAAGCCACATATGAACAAAAATATAAAAAATAAGGATTTTTTTTCATGCTGTTTGAAATAGATATCTTTCCTTGCATTCCTAAAAATTGCAAGAAGTAGTGATAAAAATTGATCCAGCTGAGTCGACTAGCAAGAAAATCCAGGGAGTGAAGAAGAGCAGCCTGGACTCCATCCTGCAGCTGCTGCTGGCGATAAAGCCAGCGATGAAGTTCACTATGTGAGGGAGAAGATGGACTTTCTCTGTAGGGACCTGGGAGGGCCCCTCTGACAGGCAGACAGAGATGCTTTCAAAAGGCGAATATTTATCCAAGCAACTCTGGAGAGGACTGAAGTTTTGAATGCAAGCATCCTTCTTTCAGCTAGTAAATATCACATTTTATCTTCCATTTATCTTGTCTGAAATCTCACTCTCCTGTTAATGTTATCCTGATTGTCCTTTAAAAATGTCTTGGTTATTTGGTTTTTATAGATTGGTAAGTACACAAATCTCCTGCTGCAATCATCCCCTCTCCTCTGCATTTATAGCCTCGCATCCATTAGTCTGCATACATGTATTCAGATAGGCACTTTAATCTCTGGATTTCTTGACAGAGCAATTCCATTTTTATAATTTATATTTTTTTACAGTAGCAACATTTAATTTCCAGTAAATTACCAATTTGTTGTTATCAGTGAGTGCAGTAATACAGCTCACAACCATTCACCGGAAAGCAGCAAGAATCCTCCTGTCACTAGACAACATAACGAAACCCATGGAATATTGAGAAGTCATACACAAATTCTTGAGACAGCACCGATTTGCAACATTTGGGGTCAAAAGTGAAACCCCGCTGGAACAGTGCAGTGCCATCAGTGTAAAGGCTTTGTGATAAACATTTCTCAGATCCACACATCATAGCCTATAGCATGTTAATTTTAGCAGAATATTTTGGCTCCAATAAGCACATAGAATTAGCTTGTGGTGTGTGATAAGTGGATATCTTTGTGTAATAATTGTTACATTCCTTAAATCTCTAAGGAGATCTAATACTAAAATCTGGAGGCGTATTTCCCTTCAGCACTGCCTAAAATTTTAGGGGGGTGAAAAAACAGAGTTACATTGAACTGAAAAATTTTTAAGGTGAACATAACCAGTTTAAATTGAACTGAAGCAGATTTTTTTTTTTTATTTTGTCCGGGGGGGTGGAGGAAAGAGGCAGAAATTTCTCATGAAAAAAAAAAAAAATGTGTTAAAAAAATTGAGTGAAATGCCTGTGGTGTGGTTTGGTTTTGTTGGGTTTTTTTTGTTTTTGTTTTGGTTTTTTGTTTTGGTTTGGTTTGGTTTTGGTTTTTGTTTTTTTTAACTACACCCTTCTCCCTGTATGTTTTCTTTCTGTCTAAAACTATTTGCCAAACTCAAAACATGTTGATAAATAATTTCACTCTCACTAAAAATCCTTTCCCTCAGTTAAATGCACTCCTCCATCCTCTGTGCAGAAGCAGAGAGGTGCCCTTCTCAAACGCTGAGACTGCCAGCAGGTGCCAATCAATGCAGTTCAGCCAGCCCTAGGATTGCATTTGATATTATATTTGATAAAGGTTTTGCTATAAGATGCAAAACATACCTTTCAGAGATCCCATTTGAGTAGTTTTCAAGTCGTGATTCCATTTGCAGAAAGAAATTCAGCAAGGAAATACCTTAATACAGTGTTATGAATTTCTGGGTGAAGAGATGGCAATTTAATAAAAACGGGAATTGGATCCTGCTTAGAAATCTCTAGCAGGAGGAACGTGTTCTCGTCCAACCTGTGGCATCGAAAGGAATAGATAACGCAAATGGGGAAATGCGACATAAAGGCAACGTGTTGCTGACAGTTGACATGCTGCACACACATATAGGTGTATATATGTGCACACATATAAATAATAGTAACAAGTGACCCTCTTCTTACATGTCTAAACAAAGGGAGCTTTTTCACAATCATCTAAAGGGAGCAAATGCACCAGAACATACTCAGTGACTTTAAGCAAAGTCCAGATCAATGCAAGGACTTTTCATGAGCCAATATCAGCAGCACACTCTGGACTGGTAAAAGACAGGCCTTTATCTGTCATTACATTTTTCCCAGTTGGTATTTAATAATACACAATTGTTTTTGATAATAAGCACGGAAACTTCAAAAGCACCTAACTTGTCAAGGATTTTCTTCCTTCACCACTTATCAGGTATTTAATTTGTTCATGACACAAAACAACACAAGCTTCCACCAAACTTGGCGAATGTTTTGCTATGAGTGAGAACCTCTCCAGATTTTCTTGAGCCATGCTGGCCTGGTGCCTTGAGATTTGCTGATACTGTGCATTGGTAGTACATTTAAGGAAAGAAACATCATAAAACCAAAACAATTTAAAGAGACAGTCCAGAAGTTTTTTCTCAGACCAACAAGGACTCCAGGTACCTCTAAAATAGATCTTCCCAGCACCTGTAGAATTACACCAGAAGCTAGCAGGGTGTCATTCATTGCCTCGGGTGCCAGAAGAGACCCAGACCCACCAAGTTTCTGAAACTGTGCGTAACACAAAGCATTTACATGGCACGGCTGAAGTCAGCTGGATCACTTACCTGCTTGAAAATAAATCTCTAGACACTTAAATAACTTCTACTCTATATCTAAATATTTTTCTGTTATTATGGTGAATTAGTGACCTCAGATCACAGCCTCAGCCTCCTGCACAGCCTGCCTGACCTGCAGAGCTCAGCTAGGACGAATGCCTCATCATCATCACCTCACCCTGCTGGGAAATAACAAACTCATATCCTTCCAGCCCCTCTCCCAGCAGTTTGGGGATTTTCCTAGAGATGTTTGTGACAAGTGATTGTAAGATTCCTCAGGCTAATACTCCTAAGAGATTTTTCCAACCCGTTTTTGTTACCAAGCAGGAATTCCAACCCCACCTCTATTCTGTTAAACACAAGGAACACAAATTAAAAAAACAAAAACAAAAACAAAAAACAAAAAACAAACATACTGTTCAATAGCAAGATGTTCAGTAACTGTCCTTAAAAAAAAGAGAGAAAACATAGAAAGTCTTCTGTTAAGGACTTAGACAATATGAAACTAGTATTACAAAAGGTCTGTCATGTCAGCATGCATGTCATTTAGGATCTGATTAATGTTTGAGCCCACAAAACCCTCTCTTGCTTTCTTCACTTCTGTTATGCTTTTGGAGGCTGTAGCTCCAATTCTACCTAAGGGAGCAGAAGGTAAAGACTGCAAATTTTAATAGATTTCAGGTTTTAATACACAACATGTTTTCTCTTGGTTTAACACAAACAGAAGAGGGAGAGCCAGACTCTTCTAGAGCCACCCTGGGGTGCATCCCTGGCTTGCTGGAACTTACCCGGAAGGGTGGGAAAGAAAGAATGGTAAAAAAAAATAATAATTTATTACCAGCTTCTACATGATAAGAAGGCTAACGACATGTACGGAGCTCCTTCCTGGGAAACTCCCAGCTCTGCCTTGAGGCGTGAGGGGAGTGAAAGCCAAAGAGAGAACATGATGAAATAACAAGAGAAATAAAAAAGTGGTCGGTCTGCCTGTGAGGACCTTGTGCTCCCCACCCTGGGTTGGGATGATTCAGACAAAGGTTATTTCCATGGGCAAAGCACAAGCTGGCAAGGCATGGAGGTGAGCATCCCTAACACCATAAGATTAGTCTCGCTCAAATTCTTCCAGTGAGACGGCATCATCCGTACAAGTAACTAATGCCCACGCTGCACATGGATTGGGCACTGTTTGACTGCCTCCAGCCGTGGTCCAGACCCACTGCTCGGTACGGGAGCCAGAGGATTATTTTCAGAGCCTTCAAAAAGCTGAGAAATTTCTTTGCCAGATGATGTTAAATTAATGAGGCTGTCTGCCCACGTGTTTGCAGTGAACGATGCTGACAAGCCCATGCTTTCGGAGCATTTGCACGCGGCTCTGCCAGAGGGAACCCCAGACCCCGGTACCAAAGCACAGAGAAACACTGCAGTATCACAGAGATTACACGAGGGCGAGCGTGACCTCTGCATACGTATATGCTCAGGTTAACATGTGCTGGATTTCCATGGCTTAGTCAGCGGTTTTTTTTGCAATGTTAAACACAGATTTTTTGTCAAAATCCAGGCTGGATCACAGCTGGGCTGAATCCAGTTTTATGAAGCATGCCTAAGAGGCCCTGGGAAACATGATTATGTTATTTAAAAAAAAAAATTAGTTTTCTTCAACAGTCAGTCCAACAGAACTGAGTGCTGGGAAGCGATCTCTAACTTTTAAACGTCTGTCTCAGCTATACCATTGGAGTTGGCTCTGGCAATTTGCAAGTTTTAGGTCCTCATCAAAATGTCCACCCACAGGTCAGTATTGTTGTTATTACTGAAAAACCTTCTCAAGTAAAGATTACTTATAGATGAGATGAATATTGAATAAATGGATTAATTAGCTAAAGCCCTCTGTTAATCAGAAAGCAAGGAAGGGAGAAACACTAGCTCATTAAGCATTTAGAAGCATGTTGTGTGTGCTGCCAGGATTCAGTTACCCTCTCTCCATAACACAACTGCTTTTTATTTAACACTTGGAGGTGTGTGAGATGTCCGACAGCCTCGGATGTTAAAACTCAAAACTGTCAAATTATATAGCGTTCATCAGCTACCCGAGGAGAAACAAACTCAATGATATAGGACAAAAAAATCAGTGCTGCAACTGCACAAATTGCTTGTGCTCTGCATGCAAAGTTTGGCATTTCTATAAGGAATAGATGGATTCCTGGTTATGCATTACTTATTCATACATCACATGGAGTAACTCAGAGGTAAAAGCCTAATCTATTAATCCCTCCCCCCGCTCCCCGATCCATAATCCTAAGAAATCATAAACCCTGCAAGACACTTTATCCTCAGGAAAACCAGGCTCACCAGCTGAGGCCGGCAGCATGCTTGGTGCTGAGGAACAGCAGCATTTCCCCGTTGTACAGCTATCCAAGCCCAGGTCAGCCCTACACAGAGCTATTTCAGGATCTGTCAGGTGTTTGATGCATGCACAGACATGGAAAGTCCTCATGGGCGATCTCTCTCACAGCACACGAGATGTCTCGTTCCTCTCCCTGCCCTGCCTTCCTTGGGGGTTATTGCAACTTTTTTTGCCTGTGTTTCATTGAACAAAGCACCTTCTAGTTTCAGAGAAAGATGAGTGTCAAACGAATGTGAAGTGAAAAACATTTCAAATGCAGCACTTTGTAAAATATCCCACCTTAAACTTTTACCGTAAATTATTCAGCTTTGCATATAGACATCTACACATATGGGAAAAATGACATATTTTGGGTTATTTTGTTCATGCTGATCTTGAGGCTGGAAGGCAAAGGGAGCAGCAGATCATCCACAAAGTGGTTTGTTGTACCATAAGCCAAATCTGAAAGGTGATGTGGGGATTTCTCCTTATGAGTGAGCGTTTAGGCAGCCACTTTAAAAACCCTCTTCATTAGGAAATAATTGCCAGCCATTATGCACCTGTCTCTTCTCCACATGATGGAGTCCCTGTGACTCTATGAACAACCATCACAATCTTACCAACACCTCCGTGAACAGGAGTGCAGGTTATAAAACGAAAAGATGGGAGTTTTGGCTCAGAGCAGGAGGCGGAGGTATTACCCAGCTGCACTTTTGGGTACACTGTCACCCCACGAGCTGCTGTTCTGGAAGGCAGAGTATTTCTCAGGACAGGGGTACACAGGTCTTGAAGATGCAGCACCCCTAGACCTTCTGTTTGGGAAAGAGATGGTTGGGGCTGAGGCTTGAGGCAACTGAAGCAGCCTACCAAAAATATGTTCCAATAGCGTCCAGCAACTGCGAATTGCTCCATTTTGCCTGGAGCGGTATTAATGCGATGACCTAGTGATCACATCTGGAACAACTTTTCAACGTACCACGTTGACACCTAGGATTATAGGTGAAACTCGTTCACTAGGAAGACCTTCAAAGACTACTACTGCTGTCTTCAGCCCCAGTCAGACCCACTGGTGTGGGGAACACATGGTGGAAATGCCCTGTGTAATGAACTTGTAGGGTTAGAGCTGTGCATAATGTATGGGCATAAACCATACATTATGTATTTAGCTCAGGCAAGCTGAGCTAAAGTCAAAGGCAGATCAAACAATCCATGGGTTGGTCTTATAATACTCAAAAGGTGCCTTTGGACCAAAATTCAGTGATCAAAAAGAAGCAGAGAGTCTCCCATTTAGGCTTGCACTTGCTTGGGTGTCCCACTCAACTCAACCTTGAGAGGAGGCTGATCCCCAAAAAATCCCTCTTTCAGGAGGGAAGGGGGGAATTAACCTTGGAAAAAAGTCTTTGTGTATTGTCACAACACCAGGTCTCCCAAGGGACCCCCACACGAGCTGGGGGTCCGCAGCATGGGTGGTGTGAGGGTAAGAGTTTCTCTTTGGAAACCATTCCTGCACAATCCATGTGCCTGCAGGAGAAACTGGGGATGCACCGGCTCTCCGAGAGAGCTACAGCTGGGGCGGATACTGCGGGTTTTACACCGGAGATGGCTCAGACAAACCTATCCTTGGCCCACTGAAAGGCTGCAAGCTGCAGCGTGCAATACAATACTTTGCGGTACTAAAGGACCTTCCGAATGAGGGTCTCGCATTAATTAATTAAGCCTCAGAGCACCTAGAAGGAAAATCTATCCTATTTTACCGGTAAGTGCAATGAGTATGCAAAGGTCACACAGAATAGAGGAGCAAAGGAAAGAGAGATCCCGGTGTCCTGACTCCTGACTCCTTAATGCATGTATTAGCTGATGAGTCCCCTACAAAGGACACCCATGGGGGACAAAAGGTGACCCACAGCCGTGCACCCCACTGAGAGGTTTAATAAGGCACAGGAGAATGAATAACAGGGTTACACAGATTGACAAAGGTCAGTAAAGAATATGGCATGGAGAAAATCGATCCTTTCCGAGCCTCTAGCCTCATGCTTATGTCAGAACCAGATGTGACTTGTGTCTGCGTTTCATACGATACCACCAAGTATCCTCCAAAGGGCTTTCCTTCATGTTTAAATAATGAAATGCAATGTAATGCCGACGGCTGCTTTTTTTTTTTTTTTTTTTTTCACAAGGAGAAGGGAACAGAAGGGAAAGGGTTTGGGTGGGCTGAGGCAGAGCCCGTGTCCCGGCCCTCCCCTGCCTGCATGGCTCGCGAGCAGGAGGTCACTGGGGGCTGGATGTGCCCGTCTGTCTGGAGTGCCAAGGGGACAAGCACATGGGCGCTGGAGGAGAGAGGAACCCGTATATGACTGGGGTGTGCGGGCACAGAACGGCAACTACGGCGTCTGTGCAAAAACCCGGAGGCTGTCATGGGGAAGAAAAAGAAATGTGCTTTGCAGGTCATCATGGAAGATGGTTGGTATTGCTATGAGATCATTTCAGTTTGGATGCTGCTGAAAAATACTTGAGGAAATGTCTCATGACTTTTCAAGCACATTGTTTTGCATCTCTCAAAGATCATGCAGTTTCTGTTTGCTCACGCAGGCAACTTCTGTCAATTTGCCAAACTCAAGTAAATATTAAGAGCGTCACTGTAGGAAAAGAATATAATGTATAATCGATAAGTGGTGTTCTGCCCAGCTCAGCTGGCACTCAATGACTAGCTGTGTAAAGCCTCGCGCGTGTAAATCCCAGCAACAAATGCAATTACTCTTTGTTCTTTGTCTTGCAGCCGGAATAGAGATTGATGGACAAGTCGAAAGTGACACGGAGAGTGAAGGTAATGTAGAGATTAAAGAATGCATTCTTGTTTGAAATACACGAGGTGATACCTGCTCTTTTTCTCTCTGGGTTGTGCCTTGCTCTACAACAGGAACCATTTCATGAGCTACTTGTAAGCAAGCAGATTTTTCCCTTGAGGCTTGATTTAGAATAGTGATATGCAGAACACCATCCTTAAGCAGTCTGTCCCCTTTCATCCTAGAACAGGAGGCTGTGGGAGCCCCATCCTTTGGCAGCCATCCCTAGTAAACCAGGCATCCCAGTAAAGCATCACCCTGTGCAGGGCTGGGACTGCTTTGCACCATGCCGGGGTCCTGCTTGCCCTCCCTGTGATGCTTGCTTAGACCATAACACACCAGGATCTTGATTAATCACATCCACAAGAAGAAAAAAAAAGAAAATGGACTGCAGATAGGCTAACGGCTGTTAGGAAAATCAGGAAGAGCCAGTGGCAGAATTAAAACCAGCTTTAAACCTGTATGTGTAGTAACTAAAGAGAAATAGCTAGGGGATAGGTTTATAATAGTAAATAAAGAGAGTTAGCTGAGAGGTAAGTTCATCACAGCACTGGACAGGTGATATGAATGTAGCCACTACTGCAAAAATGCTTCGCAACCATACCTGTACGATACATAAGATATGAGAAAGTAATTAGCAAGTGACTGGGATTTATTTCTTTAATCATTCCCACCTTTCCCACACAGGCAAATAAGGAAATAAGATTAAAGTAACAAATGCATGCCCCACATTTAACCTAATATTTGATATCGTGCAAATGAAAACCGTGATAGTTGGCTGCAAAATATCAGCATTTTCTGAAAGAAGGTAGGTGGTCCTTTGACCGAGATCACTAACTGAAATTTAGTGGAGATGGACCATTACATAGTAACTGAAACCTGCCTAACAGCTTGGGAGAAATTAGTTGAAAGCTTCTTGTCATTCCCGGTGACAAGTGTAACAATCACCACCTGCTAATTTTTTACTACTAGCAAGAAAAAACTATTTAATTGTTATTAATTTCTAACTTTTCACCACAACAGAAATGCAAATACTCAAATTATTTTAGCTTCTATTTTCCTTCCCTTTTCCCTTTTAGGCTGATCATTTTTAATTCTGGATCCCATTCCCATACAATTTCCCTCTTCCATCACAATTTCTCTAACCCTGGGGGGAAAAAAATCAACGCCAAAATTAAAAAATTATTTTTTTGTTTGTTCGTTTGAACACTTTATTTTCATCAGCCAGAAATTCTGGAAAATCAGAAGCCAAAAGACTCTCGAAAACTTACTGTTATTTTTAATGTGCTTGGTGGTAAAAGGGGTGGAGGGGTTCAGAGTATTTTTAATGGTTTTTTTTTCCCTGTCCATAGTATTCTGCAATTAAATCATGCTCTATTTCCATCCTTCAAACTGGAAGCACTTCTGACTTTGGAACAATTGAGTTTTTTAGCTTGAAATGACAATAAGAATGAAACGAGCATCAAAAATGATGTTGGTTGGTTTTTTTTTTTTCTTTTCTGACCTTCCTATAGGAAACTTAGAGAAACAAAACCTGGTGCTGCCTAAGCTGTACCTTTTCTCCATATAAACAGAAGACTCCGTCCCTAGCCTTGAAAAACAAATGTGGTTCTTGGATGGGGGATAATGCAAAGCCCACCAAGGTCAATGAGCATCTGCTCATTGACTTAGTGAGGGTTTGCGTCAAGCATCCTGGCTGCCTGTGCTTTTCTGGTGAATCTTTACTTTGCCAGCACGGAAAGCTAGGTGTTTCCCAAAGTACTTGTTTTTTATCTCTTGCAGAAGATGAAGTAAAGAACAAGACACTGAAGAAACGGCCTCTCAGGGAAACTGGCAGAGCAAGCAGGCTTGAAAGGAAAAAGCAGGAGAAAGACAACGAAGAAGATGAGAGCAGAGAGGAAGAGAGTTGTAGCCAACAAAAGGGAGCTTCTAGGGAAAAAAACCACCAAAAGAAAATCAGCGATGGGAAAAAGGCAGGAGAGGAAGGAAGACGGCAGAGAGAGAGGGGCCAAAAGGCTCCTACCAAAGATCAAAAGGAGTCAGAAAACAATGAAAAGAAAACAAACAAGAAAGGAAAGGAGGGGGAGGACAAGCAGAAGAAAGACAGGAAAAACAGGTAATTAAACAATCCCTGAGTACAGCAGGATCAACATGCCATGAGCTTGTGGCATACAGGTCAGAACTGCAAAAACAACAGACTGCAAATAAGTTACTGCTCTCCCAAAAGAGACAGAACGGTGGAAAACAGTAGTGTAAAATGCCAAACTGTGTCCAAGGTCTGCTGTCATTCTTGTTTCTCAGTTCTCAAAGGCTAAAATGGATCTCACATATTTTCAAGTCTCTCCCTCTTCCATATCTTGCTTCTCCCAACCTTCTGCTTCTGCCCAAATCTTCCATTTCCCTCTGAAGGCATGACAATATTTTTTTCCCAGAGCCAGCTGTAGCCTTAGGCAATGCTTCTGTAGCTGAAGCATCATGCAAAGCACAGTGTCAGGTGAGTTACGGTGCAATGCAGCTGCCTCTTGGTTATCCTGGCTGGATAATCATTTTGTGTCTTTCCCAGCACTTCATCTGCTTCTTCCAACTCATCTGACGAGGAGTCACTGTCGGAGGAAGAGCTCGTGATGCTGATGGAGCAGGTGGAACAAAAGAAAAAACTGATTTCCACTATGAGGAACAAGCCCTGGAGGATGGTGAAGAAGCTCTCGGTGCTCAGGTACACATCACACCAGGAACCCTCACCCCTGGGGTCTTCGTTGACTTTGTCTTTCCTAGAAATTGCACTTTTGCTGCTGCAACACCCCAGTTTCAGAGAAAACAACTGGCAAAGCCTGGCCAGCCTATCTGGGCTTAAATAATCAGAATTAAAATGTGGAATTTGATTTTCAGCCTCTGTAACCAAAGAACGGATGAGGTGCAAATCTGTTCAACTGATACCCACGGCCGGGTCATTCTACCCTTGTATTTAAAACCAAACGACTCCCTGCTGTCAGACTACTTGTTAAAGCAAACTCCGTGCCCTGGTTTGCTTATTCATGCCCATCGTCGGGCAGAAATCAGAGCGGCAAAGTGCCGTGTTACTTCATGCTTCCTGAGACGGTGTTGCTTGGGAAAAAAATGCTGTATTGTTTGCAGAGGTTTACAGAGAAAAGATAGTATTGCCTCCAAGCCCACGCTGAATGTGGGAACACAGGCAGCTGCAGAGACCCCCCAGTGCAGGGCAATGGGAAGTGGTGATGTCCGCCCTCCATCTCTGCCCAGAGCTGCAGTGACCAGGCTGGGAAGGCTGGTGGTCACCATGTGTCTTTGCTTCTCTCTTTTACACCGTGAAGGCCAAGACCTGCTGCGTCTTCCATTCAAATCAGAAGCCTTGAACACGGCCAATTATTTCTAAAAATCTCAGTAAAGATCTAGACAGGGAAACTGTGTTAAAGCAGCTTTTCTATCTCATGGGCATGCTCTAAGCTTGAGCTCATTACAAATACAATCTTATGACCCTCAAAGTCCAAAATTCTGCAAGGGAAAAAAAAAAGGCAAAGCAGTATTATTTCTGACATATTTTCCCTTTTGTGCAGGATTCCAGCTAAAAGTCTACCTAGGATCATGTTTGATAACGTACCTCCATCCTTTCATCTTATCCCTGAGCTGTGGCAATCATTACCACCTGCTAACGAACCTAAACAAAATCATATCATTGCTTGCCCAGGGGTCTCCAGAAGGGCTCTCGGAGTGCTGCCCATTCATTCGTTATTTTGACTGCACAAACTCAACCCTGAGACAAGAAAAGATTTAGCCCCGTTGCACAGATGAAGAACGAGAAACACAAAGAGAGGGAAACAATATATTCAAGACTTAGAAATCTCACTTTAGGTTTGCAAATAAAGTCACAGGTGGTTTTCCTAAGGTTGTGAATCGAACTAGCCAATTATTTTTACCAAGTAGAAGGCCATCTTCCCCACAGGCTTGGGATGGCAAAGGACCTCCTGACTCCTTACATTTAATCTCTTCCATGCTGTATCAGCAACAACAATATGTGATATAATCTTATTGACAAACTCAGCACACTCTAACAGCATCTACCTAGGCTCTTTTCTCTGTACTTTCCTTTAGAAACCTATTCTAAAACTAATTTCAGTTCGCAGCTTGATTTTACTCCTGACCAGCGTATGCTCATTTCTCTGGCACTGAGATTATCTCGCTGGGCCAATTTTACATCTCTGATATTCATCCAGGGAGGTGTGTTCATGGAGGGAAATTCTGCATCCTCTTTGGGTTTGTTTCACTAGAAAATGTCCATTTTTTCTTTACCAGTGTTTATTTTCCAATTAGGGAAGCACAAGCTTTTGTAGAGAAGTTCGAAGGAGCGCTGGGAAAAGGGAAGGGCAAAAAGTTATATGCGTACAAGATGATGATGGCAAAGGTAAGCACTGCAATGACGTCAGGGCAAAGCTTGGGTATCTGGTTAGGATTCAGCCCATTTTTGGTACAGTTTGTTAACCCACATTCGACAAAAGAGACACCAGAATAAAACTTCCTGCCTGCATTAAAAAAAAAAAAATACTGACCAGCTTCAAATCCGTGGTGATTACAGAAAGGACAAGGGGAAGTTCCCCCTACCTGAATCTCATTGCTACCTTCCCTGAAGCAAGGGAAGGTTTGGAGGAGCAGCATAAAATTAGTTTTTCTAGTTGCAATCTCCAAAACCTTGATTTGTGAGACAAGGTACCCCTAAAGAGGACAGAGAGGTCATGCCATAGTCTTGCACTGCCCCATGGACCCCTGTGAAATTCCCTCTTCCCCATTAACGAGACAAGAAAGAGGATGATGGCTATGTTTTAAGACTGAAGTTGGTAATACAATTGTGTGTTGCCATGGAGATTATATTGAGAAGTGAAAAATGGAGCCAGGCCTGAGATGATGAAATCAATGGGAGTTGAACCATTGGTGTGATGAGGAAAGATTCAAGCTCAGTGTTTTATCAAATTAAATTTTGTTTTAAACGGAGTTAGTTCTACATCAATTCATTCAGTTCAGAGCTAGGTCTGAATTTTCCACCTCTATTTAATATGGTAAACTCATAGCACAACTCTGCTCACAGCCATGTTGTCTTGTTTCAGAAATGGGTGAAATTTAAGAGAGACTTTGACAATTTTAAAACCCAGTGCATCCCCTGGGAGATGAAGATAAAAGAAGTGGAGAGTAAGTGGAAGTTTGCTTGGTGTGGTAGCAGTGAAACATTTTGGAAGACAGCTTTGCCTTCCTCCAAACAACCATAGAATCATAGAATGGTTTGGGTTGGAAAGGACCTTAAAGATCATCAAGTTCCAACCCCCCTGCCATTCTCCCCCTCCCTGGTCCCCAGTCTCCACTCGCCCTGCGCACCAGTGCCAAACATGGACCCTGAGCATCACCAGGCTTTGACATCTCCATCAGCAGTGGGGACTGTCAGGAGGGTCTTGGGCAACACGCTGGGGGAGACCCGAAGGTAAAGGAGTCCAGGTCTTGCTGAGAACAGCATAACCCTCCCAAACTCCTAACCACCACGTGTCTTGTCACTCAAGGTCACTTTGGCTCCTCAGTTGCTTCCTACTTCATCTTTCTGCGGTGGATGTATGGAGTGAATCTTGTCCTTTTTGGGTTGATATTTGGACTGGTTATAATCCCAGAGGTAAGTGCTTAACTCTTTCAGTAATATCTTGCCCATCGCTTAATGTGAACATGAGGTTGATATCACAAACGAGTGCCTTATAACAGGTGGTGCTTTAGAAAAATTAAATGGATGAGGATGATTATTTACAAAGAACGAACTTACAAGGCTGTTACTGACACAGGAGCAAAAGTTGGATTGAAATCAGGAAACCTGAAATGCTATCAAGGACCCTGCCCATCCAACAGCTAGAAACAGGAGCTCAAAAACCTAACTTAGGGATAATTTGACATTTTGACTGAAGTGAAAAACATGAACTATGAATCCTAGGTACAAGCTCAGGTCCATAAAAGCCTAAGAAATGGCCTGTGCTCTGAAAGTGATTAAGGAAACCCCCCCATTTAGGGTCCTCCGAGGGGCACGGCCCTAGGGCAGCAGCCCCGTTGAGGGAAGGAACAAACAATTTCCCAGCATTTACCAACCAACACTTGTTTGGGAAATATCCCTTTTCTATACTTCTAATTCAGATGATTCACAAGGAAGAGTTTTATTTTCAGTTTTTTCTCTTTCTTGCTATTCTTGGAGAAGGAAAAGGATCTCATAGCCAACTTTATACGATTGTTTATTGAAGAATTTTTTTAATGTAGCCATTACAGCTCAGGCTAAATTACTCAGTGCAGTCTTTAAAGGCTGTGCAGCCTGCAGACAGGGACATCTGTTCTGTTCAATGCAGATTTTTACAGAGCCAAAATGCAGTACAGAGTCTCTCCTGAGGACCTTGCTTTTGCTCTCCTTAATGTGGCTGCTCACGCTATTGAAAGTAAAAGCTCTGTTTCCTCCCAGGACGAAGAGACATAACCATTAGCACTGAACAATACAAATGTATTTTGTTAGGAACTGTGCACATGGTAGAAGACTAAACAGCTTTTGTCTTTAAAGGATGCGTACTATTACTCATTGCCTACTGAGCTGGTACGATATGGAGAGTCGCTGGTCAATAAACATTTAATCATAAACAATTTTGAAGTTAATTAGATAGCCCTAGAAAAATAAGTGAAAATTGATGTGCTAGGATCTTCCTAGGCTATGAATGCTAATGAGATATTTTGGTATGGGCACCAGTTGAAGTCTGCTTGTAGATATATTATTAACTCTCCATAGCCCTTGACATTCTCTATGCGGACTTCAAGAGCTGCTGGATTTGCTGCAGGAGAGCCTGTGCCATGAAAACTGTTCTTCGTGTCATTTTGTCATATGCTTTTTTGCCCAAACCTTACTGCCCTTCACCTCACCTTGAGATAATTTTTCAATTCAAGACTATATAATACAAAACATACCACCAGCTCGCCCCAGTGCTCTTGACTTCTCTCAGAGGAGGATTCCTGCATGAATAGATAAAGCTAATCCCTTTATGGTATTAGACCCATGAAGTTCAAGCAAAGAACTTTTTGCTAAACTAAGGACATTTAAACTGGAGCTGTTCATTGAGGAATACAGTTCCTTGGCAAAATACTTTCTGTGCAGGGGAGGTTACCAGGGAAAGGGAACTCCTCTGGTTATTTGGGTGAAGTCAATTCTAAATATTTTAAACTTGCTGTTCTGGTATTTAGAAATAAAATATATATATAACCAAAAGGAAAAACCAAAAGTGACTTACTAAGAAAAAAACCTGCTAAAAACTGTACAGTGGCTTATACTATAAACGCATCACTGTTATTAACGTTCTACCAGATCCTGATGGGAATGCCATACGGGAGCATGCCAAGAAAAACTGTACCTCGGGCTGAACAAGCAACAGCCATGGATTTTTCAGTTCTTTGGGATTTTGAGGTAAGTATAGGAGCATTAATCATAACCCTCTGAACCCCTCTGCTGTGCGGGTCCCTATTCCCTACCCAGTCCCTTGCTGCTTGACACCAGGGAGCAATCAGGCAAGCTTGAGAAATGATCTCCAGCTATGGGGAAATGGCGTTCACCCAGACCCTCTGCACCCAGATGTCAAATGAAGCCCTTCACAGAGGCTTGCCCTTTGGAAATGAATAGATGTTTGTTCCAGCATGATCCACAGGAGAGGTGCAACGGGGAAACATATTTCAGAGCAGGCGCAAAATGAAGAGTCAATACCGTGATCCCGAAAAATACATTTTGAGAGAGAGGAGCCAGGGAAATGTATGCTTTGGCAGCAAGGAGGTCACATCATGGATTTCTAGGGGAGTAGAAGGGAATAAATCTCACTTGGACACCACACACCATGTCTCACTAATGGAGTTTAAAGAACATATTGGATGATGTGAGCAGAGAAACTCATTTTTCAGTCCCCACCATCTGATGAATCAAAAAGACAAAGGTTTGGGATTGCAACATGAGAGAAAAAAAAAAAAAAACAAAACCACAAAAAACTCCACTAGTGCTTTTCAGGAACATCATCTTTATATTTTACAAGGCTTTTTTCATTCCCCCTCCCCAGCACACAACACCTGCAAAGCCATCCTGTACCTGCAGCACCGCACTTTCTGCAGGGCAAACATGCAGCTGATGTGGCACCCAGGGATACCAAAAGTTTTATATTAGGTTAGGAATGAAAAACCTAGCACTTTGGGGGACCTTAGTCTAATTGATGAAATGAAGGTGCCCAAGCACTGGAAGAGAGCCCCGGAAAGGCTGTGGGATCTCCATCCTTGGAGATTTTCAAGACTCAACTGCACATGGCCCTGAGCCACAACCTTTTGGTCTTTCCAAAGGCTTGATGAGAGGGGAGCTTGCTCCACACAGCCAGACTGATTAACTACTCTTAACTTCTGAGCTGAAAGACAATAGGCAAAAAAGAGAGAAGCAGATGAGATATGACAGAAAAACAGGGAGACACTGCTGATGCAGATCAGGAGATCTGCACACTTGGTGAGTGCCCAACAGTTTGTAAAGCAAAAAATAGATCTACGTGAGCCAACATAGTTGATATTGTGTCTGAGCTCTGCTTTCCACAGGAAAGCAATGCTTTGATTTTAGAGTTTAGTTGTATTTGCTCTGCAGGTGGTAGCCAGTAAAAGGAACTAAATCTGCAGGGTACCGAGCCTCAGCTGCCTCCCAGCTGAAAGGAAAAGTTTCATATCATGGTGGGAAAGCCCTTTGCTACAGCATTTCTACAACATCTGAGCATTTGATTCTGTCTTAGAGAAGCAGGTGAGCTACAGCCACAAAGAGCAACAAGGAGGCTTTTCTGGGAGGGAAGAAAGAGCGATGGCTAAAAACTACATTTTATTTTTCATCCAGTATCTCTGATGTGGTCTCCCTCTTCTTCCCTCTCTGAGGAGGATAAGCTCTTAGGAGGATGGCTCTCAAAGGTGACAGGGTAGAAAAAGGCTGAGAATGAGACACTAAAAATTTTTACAAGTTGATTTTCCTTGTTTTCAATCTTCAGTTTTCACCAGAAACCTCTTTCCTGAAGACAAAAAGCCGCACAGCTCACACAAAGGTTTGTTTTTTGCTTTTCCTCCAGGGCTACATCAAATACTCGGCACTCTTTTATGGTTACTACAACAACCAGCGGACCATAGGCTGGTTAAAATACAGACTACCAATGGCGTATTTCATGGTTGGGATCAGCGTCTTTGGCTACAGCCTGATGGTTGTTATAAGATCGTAAGTACAGCTGGTGTTGCCATCTTGGCAAAATTCACCCAGATGTGTCTGGCATCTGGGTTCTCCTCCATGGGCACAGCTCCCAGCTCAGCCCATGTGCTCACATGCACTGCTTTGAACCCTCCCACCTCTTTCTCCAGCCCTCTCCTTCCTCCTCCTCTCTGGACTGCTTTAACCCTTCCTCCAACACTACTACAGGGCTATCAAACAGGTGGGTTTTGTACATGAAGGTGGATTTTACTTACAGAAAATTTCAAAACCTCCTTTTCCCATCCTTTCATTGCAAAAAAAAAATTTCCTGAAAGCCAATGTGAGTCACACAGATGGTGCAAGAGGTACAGAAAAGCCAAATGCTACCAGGCTGCTTTTGATGCATCCCCAAACCAGTGAGTGGAGTTTTAAAGCAGTGCACTGTCCCCTGGCACTGGTAAGGTCCCCGCAGCATCCCCAGGGCATTGAGGATGCAGCTGAGGCACCTCTGGCTTCTGAGATGGTCACTGCAAAGCCAAAAATAAAACCCTCTGTCTCTCCCTAGAGGCCACGCCATGCAAAAGTTAACCTTCCTTTGCAAGAAAGAATAAGCCCATGGATTTGTATGGTTATTGAAACAAGCCCTATTGCTGTGCAGCAGAAAAAGTCTCTCGAGCCTCTGGCTGGGGTGGGACACAGGGATTTGCTGTACATTTGCCATGAATTTGGAGCATCTGTTGTCTCGCCTTCCTTGAGGGACTGGTGCTAGGAACTCTAGTGGGAGTTACAGAAGGATTTCAGGGATCAAATAATAGAGAGGGAACAGCAGAAGCCGTATCTGCTGCTATGCTGATTAACGAGAATAATCCTCTTTTCTCTCCCTGGATGGCTTGCTGCAAGCTCTTCGGCTCCAGCATTGTGCAGGGGATAGACAGTCACACCCAAAGCCCAAGAACAGTGACCCCACTCCTTCCTTATCCACCTGCAATCACAAGCCACTGGCGCTGCCTTGCAAAGCCGAAGGACATAGAATCATAGAATAATTTGGGTGGGAGGGACCTTAGAGATCATCTAGTTCCACCCCCTTGCCACGGGCAGGGACACCTCCCACTAGCCCAGGTTGCTCAAAGCCTCATCCAGCCTGGCCTTGAACACCTCCAGGGATGGGGCATCCACAGCTTCTCTGGGCAACCTGGGCCACTGCCTCACCACCCTCACAGGAAAACATTTCTTCCTTCACATGTGGTGGCTCTGTGGAACGCTCCCTGACCTTGCCACCACGTGTCTTTGTACAGGATGGCACGCAATGCCAACGAAAGTACAGCAGATGGGGACGATGACAACTTCATTTTCAGCTGGAAAATGTTCACCAGCTGGGACTACCTCATTGGCAATCCAGAGACAGCAGACAACAAGTTTGCATCCATCACCACCAGCTTCAAGGTAACCCTGACTGGTGTTTCTCCGTCTGCTTCTGGGGATGCTCCCAGCACCCACCATGGCTGAGGTTTAAGGGGAAATTTGGGTACATGCACAACATCTCTCTGCACAAACAGGGTATGGCGCTGAATCATGGGTCACCCCAACAACCTTTTTAGGATTTGAAAAAAAATTTGGTTTACTTCAGAGCGTGATTCCCCCACCACATTCCCCTGGGACATGGCAGGCTGTTTGCCACTTGATGTCTTTCTGCCAAGCTGGGATGCCTGTATGAAGCTTAGTCTGAATTTAACACAAATCATCAAGATCAATATAGCCAGAATAGCATGGGATTGCATTTCACAGGGTGGAAAACTATCTGATGTTGCCCTAGGCTCCGTGCTGCAAGCTAATCCCTCCAATCCTCTAAGCACCCCTGTTTTTTTCAGGAGTCTATCGTGGATGAGCAAGAAAGCAACAAGGATGAGAACATCCACCTAAGGAGGTTCCTGAGAGTTTTGGCCAATGTCCTCATCATATGCTGCCTGTGTGGGAGTGGCTACCTCATTTATTTTGTGGTGAAACGCTCCCAGACCTTTTCCAAAATGCAAAATGTTGGGTGGTACGAAAGAAATGAGGTAAGGAAACTTTGCTTCCATTTTTTCTACTGTGCTAACTCGTCTTGGAGACCAGCATAATCATTGCCACAGCTTGAGTACAACATCCAAGGCAGAGCAATTCCCCACCAGGGCCCAGAAGTCCCTCACTACCTTCACACTTGTTTTAGCCAGGAAGCACATGAGTCTCCCTAAGAGTTTCCAGGGCAAATTAATAACTCCTGCAAAGAGAGAGAAATACTCTTAGAATAAATCACAATAAAAGCCAATGGACCTTCAGCACTTCCATGACCATTTTCTAAAGCATCCACCTAGAATTGTGTATTGATGCTTACAAACTCTGTTGTGCTAAAAAGTTCTTGGGGTGTTAGAATTGTCCATGATCAGACATAAAGCTGAACTCAGATCTTTATCAGCCATCTTGAATAACAAGAAAAAGATTTTACAACCTGAAGAAAATTTTCAGTTGTCAAATTTTTTCTGTGTCTGATTTTGGAACGTGAAGTTCAAATCCTGAAGGTCTTAATAAAATTTAAAAAAAAAATCAACTTATGGAAAGGCTTAATTTCATTGTATTCTATATTATCATGTATTTATATCTCAAAGCCAAATTACATTCAAAGCCATGCCTTTCCATAATTCTCCCAGAAAACATTAGCAAGACAGCTCTTTTTCACAAAAAGCTTTGATTTACTTCAGTGAATTTTTCCAAAAGAAAAAAAAATACTATTTAAAAAAAAAAAAAAAGTCTAATGTCTGCCACTTTTCTAATGATAACTAGAGACCTGAATATGCACAGTTCTGGGTACTGTTCCCTCTCCTGGAAAAAAAAGCACAAAAAGGAGAGCTGTGAGTCAGAGCCTGCCAGTGGCTGTACAGATGGGCACTGTAGGGCTGTAAAAAAAGACAAAGCCTGCAAGTCATGCCTGATCTAACGCTGGCTTGCCAATGACCCCATTGACCACAGCACAACTTAGCGTCTCACACCATATAGAGGAAAAAAATTACCGCTGGGACATATTTTCTTGAGCTGCAAAACCGAGTCCTTGATGTGCTTCCATTCAAATCTGTAATTACCTATTGCAAAAGCAAAGGTGCTGAACACGGAAAATAAACATTAGCATTGACTAATTATCTTTATGCGCACAAGTCAAGTCTTGTGCTTCCTCCCAAACTAAAATAAGAACCTTGGAGCTGATGCAAGCAGTACTACCAGGGACTTGAGGAACCTAAATATTAATAAGCCTGGATTGACAGGGAACAAACTCTTCAGAGCTTGGCCCTTTGAGATAACAGCTAAAGCGCTCCTGCGAGAGCAAGCCATGCAGCCCAGCCCTGAGGTCTGCCGCCGTGCTGCATGCACGCTAAGCAAAGCCAGGTGCTGAGCTTGCTTTGGCTTCCTCCCCTTTATCAATCCTTCAGAAAGCTCCAACCAGTTGCTGGCAGACGACGCTCCACTCAAAGGAAAGATAAGAAGAAAAAAAAATAGAAAGAAAAAAATAGTCGCTGTTGCTGTTAATGGTAATCTCGTTTTCCCCATGTGGCAGGTTGAAATTGTGATGTCCTTGCTGGGCATGTTTTGCCCTCCGCTGTTCGAAACCATCGCGGCACTGGAAAATTACCATCCGCGCATCGGGCTGAAGTGGCAGCTGGGGAGGATCTTCGCACTCTTCCTTGGGAACCTCTACACCTTCCTGTTGGCCTTGATGGATGATGTCAATGAAAAAGTAAGAGCTCAGATGAAAAACCATGATCACTAGCATCATCCAGAGCTGAGGGGCAGCACGGCCCATCCCCTTCACAGCAGGCAGTTTCCCCCTCCCTGAAGAGAGTGGTTATTGTCTCCTATAACCATGGCACATTAGGATAATTTGATTTTTTTTTCCTCCATCTGACACTGTTTGCAATTTCTGTTAACACAGACCCTGACATTATAATTTATAATCCTTTTCCGCTGCCCTCCCCTATTTCACATTATCCTGGCAGCCTGTTGCAGGCAGATAACTACGGCAAAGGATAAATGTCTGACTGATCCGCAGGAAAAAATAACTCTGTTTTAAGCTGAGAAGAACTGGAGGAATCAGGGCGGTTTGCTCTGCCCTGAAAAATGATGAAGAAAGTGAGGAGGGTCTCTCCAAACACATCCTCTGGGGTCTCCATTTCCTGACATTTTTGGCTGGGGGTGTCTCTTCGTTGCAGCTGGCTGAAGAGGACGTGGTGAAGAACATCACGCGCTGGACACTGCTGGGCCACCACAACTCATCCATGGGGAACGGCAGCACTGCCACCCCACCTCCCCTTGACCCCGCAGACGTGCCCAGGGGACCCTGCTGGGAGACCACCGTCGGCATTGTAAGAAATTAATTATGTAGTAATGGCTAATGGCCATAACGGACCTCATGGTTCCCAAGTACAGAGGTTAAGCTTGGGCACTCCCCAGTCTCTGCAAACAGGCAGGGAGTTTGCTCCTGGCATGCCTTTCTGAAGGTTACTGTCATCTAAAGACAAGTGGCTTAATAAAAAAAATACAGTCCCGAATGCGCTACTGAAATTATAGGAGCTAAATAATTCTTTTTCTTTTTTTTTTTTTTTTAAATTGCAGGAGTTTGTAAGGCTCACTGTGTCCGATATCCTGGTGACCTACATAACCATCCTGGTAGGAGATTTCATCCGAGCTTGCTTCGTCAGATTTGTGAATTACTGTTGGTGCTGGGACCTTGAGGCTGGATTTGTGAGTCAATGCCTTATAGCCGAGAAGACAGAAGTAATTTAGTTCATACAAATTGGGTGAAAAACAGAGATATGGTGCAGGCCATTCCAAATGTATAAAGGCATCACCTGTAATTTCTTAGAATCATGTTTTCTGCATTGCAGTGAACATTTTTTTTTTCCTTCAAGAAAATGTAAAAGAAAAAACTTTACACATAGTTTAAGCTGCCAAAAGTCATCTGAGTTTTGTGTGCACAAAAGTGGATATATGTAGAAGAAACAGCATGTTCATCATCGGCAAATCTACCACAATAATAATTTATAACATGACAAATACTGTCAATAGATGAGAGCAGCCTGTTCTGGACTTACTACCATTAGCATCAATATCAGACAGGTTGCTCCATATAAAGAAGTATTTTAACTACTGGCTAGTAGAGAGCAAAATGCCACCAGATACTCCTCAGGTCATATATTCCCTCATATTTCTCCCCCTTTGCCCTCTGTTTCTGTTCTGCTGCAAGACCTGAGGACATGGATAGATGTATCTGACATAGCGTTTGCTCTCCAGCTCATCATTATCGCTCAAACATCCAATATTTTGACAAGGTAGAACTGTACGCTCACAGCCAGATGGACCAGCTGGAGTGTAAAACCTCGTCCCGTGCCACAGCTCTTATTCTCACAGCTGGCTTTGTACGAGCGGGGAGAAGATGTAAACTCAGAGCCACTCTAAGCATCTCCATATATTTTTCCAATTTTCAGCAAACCAAGAGAGAAGCAGCACCCACAGCACAGGAGCTCCGATTTTGCTTTTCCCATGCTGCTGCCGGCCATTCAAGCAGCACACGTGCAGCAGGAGCCCTCCCAGCAATCCCTTCATCCCAGCTTTAAATCAGCATCCTTACACCCAGCAGCAAACCAGAGCAGGTACCTCTAGCAACAACATACTCTCTTTTCTTTTCCCATGCAGCCTTCCTATGCCGAGTTTGATATCAGCGGAAACGTTTTGGGTTTGGTCTTCAACCAGGGAATGATTTGGTAAGATATTTCCTTTTTTTCTTTTTTTTTTCTCACTATTTAGAAAATCCTGCCAGTGGAGTTAGAAAGCTTCCAAGGCAGCTAGAATAATCTTTGGGTTTTGGTTTCTCTGATTGTTTGGCTTTCTGGGCTTGTCTATAAAAGTGGAAATTTAAAAATGCCAGCTCACTTCTCCAAGAGGAGCAACAATAGCATTAAGTGCAGCAGAGTCTTGCAAACCCTGCACTGCTCTCACTTTCATTTTTTTTCAGTGGTAAAAATATATTAAGACGGTCCATGTGCTGGGGGAAGAGATCAGAAAGGGTTTTGGGGGCTCCTCTGGGCGCGAGTTTCTTTTGCCACAGATTGATAAATTTTGCCCATTCCCTTCCTACAACATCTCTGCAAACTGAAGGTTGAGTCTCTTCCTGCTGGTTACACTCATCTGACATTTCCCAAGATTCCCATGTGATTTTTGTCACAAACCAAAAAATCTTTCTTTGCAATCACTGAGGGGTCTGAGACCTCACTTGTCCTCAATGTATGGTTATACACCCTCACCCAGCCTGCTCAGACGTTATTGGTGAGCAAACTTGCCACCACATGAACACAGTTTGTTTTTTTTTTTTTCCCTTCTTCTGAAAATAAAAAAAACCTTCCAGCCTGTCAAAAAAAATAGCACTTGTCCTTCTTCTTTCCTTTTCAGGATGGGATCCTTTTATGCCCCAGGGCTCGTGGGTATAAATGTGCTGCGCTTATTAACCTCCATGTATTTTCAGT
Organism: Pterocles gutturalis; assembly: GCF_000699245.1. Lineage (NCBI taxonomy): Eukaryota > Metazoa > Chordata > Aves > Pterocliformes > Pteroclidae > Pterocles > Pterocles gutturalis. Next base: position 40,281 of record NW_010118883.1, read on the forward strand.
GCTGGGCTGTCATGAGCAGCAATGTCCCTCACGAACGAGTCTTCAAAGCGTCCAAGTCTAACAATTTTTACATGGGACTTTTGCTGTTGATCCTGTTCCTCAGCCTCCTGCCCGTGGCTTACACCATCATGTCCCTGCCTCCTTCCTTCGACTGCGGACCCTTCAGGTACCAGCAAAACACCAAAACTGACCGTTTCCTGCTCTGATAGGTGGGATTATTTTCATGAGGTTAGAAGGCTTGGACTCCAGCAGAGATGGTGGAATGCTCCATCTGCTTAAATCCTGAGCAATGTGAGGTGATGGGCCACATCCAGCTGTGGGCAATGAGGGCAGCAGGGTACAGCCCCCAGTGAAATAAAAAGCAATGGGAGCACCCCTAAGGCTTTCAGGAATATTGTGGGAGCAACACAGGGGTCCAAAGCCTCCTTCTAAGACCTTCCACAGAGCCAAGAACACCCATAGCACAAGATGTATTTTATGTGTTGAATTTTGCTGGGAAATAGCAGGAAATGGATGGGTCTGAGCATAAAGAGTTGCAGCTTAAAGAAAACAATAATTTAAAATCAGGACAGAATCAGTGCTGCACAGAGCGTTCAGTGGACTAGATCAACATGCCAATAAAGTCTGATTTGGCTGAGCAATGCCATTTCCGGAGCCCACCAAGTCTGACTCAGCAAGGAGCCAGCTTGGAACAAATTGTTCCTGTAGATGCACCGGTTTAGGTTATCCACTTGCTAATGGAGAATGACAATAGGAAGCTAAGAGACCCGTGGGAGAAGGCAAGAGACCAAAATTCCCTCTGTTCTATAACAAGGACAGGCGTCAACGAACAATGTCAGAAGATCTGACAAGGAACTTGTTGCAGGCATGCTATCATGTGGAGATGACTAATCTGCAACGTGAAAGAGCTATTTCAGTTCCAAATCAACCCTTCAAAAACCACTCAGCCTGACTCAGACCCTTGACACACCTCTGAGCTCAACTGAAAGTTCAGCTCTGCTGGGCTCAAGGCAGTTGATGAAGTTGGGATACTGTTTAGCCAAGTCTGGCTTTATTGAATCTCATCCTTAGGACAGAGTCCAACACCTTCCCGAGCAGAATCTTTCAAGATCCAGGAAGGAGCAAGCCTAAAGATGAGAAATAGCACTCACAGGGTTGAACGTAAAGACCCAGAGATGCTGGGGAGAGAAGATCAGTTACATAACCTAGCCTTTTACAGATTTGTTCTACTTTCATACAGAATACTCTCAACTGTTTTATCAATCCAGTTTGAAATTACTCTTTCACTGAGTTTCCTATTGAGCAATAATCACAGCTTGCTATTTATGTCATTACTTAGCAGCTCTTCAAGTTGGCTCATTATTTCAGAAAGATGGAATTTGCATATGGAAAGTCATCTCTACAATGAAAAGGCCACATTTAACAAGATATTGATCAGAAATGTACAGTTACTGCAATCCGTAGGTTTTTATACATTTCAGAGGAGTAAATACAACTCATAAAGAAGCCACATACGGAAATAAATCTATTATCTCCAGGAGCAAGATGGTCTAGCAAAGATCATTCTTATAATAAACAGGGGGTGTGTGGGGAATGGATGGACCAATAGAGAATTTAAAATGAAGTCACTCCAGTAGACTTTTTTTGTCAAAATCCTTGGTGGCCAACAGCAAGCTGATGCTCACAGAAAGAGAGAGGAGACATGCTAGTTAAGAATCATTAAATTAGGGGCTATTTTGTCCCTCCAGGAAATACTACACTCCCTAACTGGCCGTTTGTCTTTCCAGTGGAAAGAAAAGGATGTATGATGTCATTCAAGAGACCATTGAGCTTGATTTCCCGCTTTTTGTTGCCAAGATCTTCAGCTATGTGGCAAATCCAGGACTGATCATACCTGCAATTCTGCTCATGGTGTAAGTTTTCCTTAAAATACCACGTGCCTGGCTGGGGGGGGGAGGAGGTCAGAAAAAAATTGTGGGGATGTTAATGAGATCTGCGTACAGCTTCTGCTGGGATAACCGCCCGGACAAGGGCAGAGACATGCTCCCTACCCCCCATACTCTTGCCCAACCCAGTTTCCCAAAATTTACTTTTCTGACCCAATGAAACACAGCCTCATAGATGAAACACATTGCTGACAGAGGCCTCGTGGATATCAAAGTCATCCCAGCTTCTGTATGACAAACTTTCAGTAGCCAAGAGGAAATAAATGGACATTCTCAGCCTGGTGCCTTGCAGAGAAGCAATTTCTGTCACAGCTGGTGGTATTTACAGCACTGCCAAGCCAGGGCATGCAAAAATTACACATGCCAAAAATGTGAAGATGTGTCGGTTTGGTTTGGAATTGCCCCCCCCCCCCCCCCCTTTTCCCCTTTTTTTGACATAATGCATCTGGAATTTGCTTCAGTGCTGTCTGATCATTTCAGCTTCAAAACTACACTTCATCTCTAGCACCTTCAGCAGCACTAGGACTGCAGCAGTTCTGGGCACTGGGATCCTTCATTCAGAATAGGTTACACTGAAGACAACGCCATGAAATTAAATCAAATGCAAGTTCCCATGTTACAGAGTTTCTTATCCAACAGCCCGAGAAAAATCCCAATTACACTGAAAATGACCTGTCATCCCTCTGCCTACCTTGAACTACTTACTCATTTTAATCTAAATAAAGATGATCAGATGCTTTAATTCGTGCAGAGAGATCCTGCTCAGATCAGGTACACAAAGGAGACAAAACGTCTGATGCTACATCCCCAGTCCAGTCAAGCATATTTAATTACATCTTTCATTATCCCTTCCCAGTCTGGGCTATTCTCACACCACAGCCTCCCCATCCATCCATCTCTCCTTGAGACACTGTTTGGTCTCTGCTCTAATTCCCTCTACAGACTGAGAGATACCCAGTGTCCACATCACCTAAAACATCCTCCTTTCCCACCCACACACACTGCCTGTGGGGCCTTTGAGAAGGTTATGAACTGTCAGGAAACCTTTTTTTTAAAATAATTTTCTACTTTATTTAAAAAAAAAAAACCCAAACTCATAGTGGTGAGCTGAATAGCTGGTGCTTTTCCTGGGAACGGCTCAGAGTCACCGAGCAGATTATGTTTATTGTTTAGAAGAATGAAAGCACCCTGCAAAAGCAGGAGGAGACATTTCAGAACAATCCAAATATCACTGGCTGGAGGGTGGCCACGCTGGTGAGACAGCCACAGATGCTCGGGCATGTTTTAAAACACTCGGCTCCCCATGTGCCAACAGCTGGCTGCCAGCACACCCTCCCCAGTCCCATTCACCTTTCTGTTCCCTCCAGCTTGACTCATTTTTTCCCTGGTTTTGGTGTGCCCTTTTTTGCAGAAGAAGGGATGGAGACAAAAGCCAGTGGCTCTGTTCCATCCTGGCTGCTGCTCACCTTTGGTCTCCATCTCTGCTCGCTTGCCACGGCCCCTTGCCAGGATCCGGTCCCAGACAAGGAGGAAGGTGGACTCTACGTTGAGGATTGTTGCCTGCCACCATTTTCCTTGTTCCCTAGTTTTTTTCAAAATTCCCTGGTGCCTGTTTTGGTTTTTTTTTTTTTTTGAGCCGCAGCAGAAAGCCATGTGTTTTATCAGTTGGGTTGGTTTCCATCTGTGTGTTGAGTTGAACGGGCTCTCCACCAAGGGAAGACTCAAGAGCCAAGGCTGGTGCAAAGGAAGCAGAGCCAAGGTGGAGGCAGGAGGGCAGGATGGTTATTTTGCTTCTGTTTGAGCAGAACTGAGCTACTGGACCGGCTCAGCCCATCTTAGCTGAGTGTGCCATGAGGCAGACTCAATTGTTTCTAAGCCTCTAAAGGCAGTTTGGAGACAGCTGGTGGGAAAACTAAGTATTAGGAGGTAGACAAAAATCAGATGCTCCCTCCCTGCGAAGTTTTCTCTCTCCCTTGACCCTATCACTACAGCACCACATTTGTTTTCGTAGCCTCGCCATCTATTACCTAAACGCCGTGTCTGAAGCGTACCAGCGCGCCAACGCAGAGCTGAAGAAGAAAATGCAAATAGTAAGTGTTCGTCTGGCAAAAAAACCATCTTTGAAATACCATGTGCTTCAAGTTTGATGTGCAACGTATGCTTTTAAACTGCTCTTTACTTCCAAACACGTTAGAGACAAAAGGGGAAGACGTGTTTTATGCTTGTTCAGTTCTCTCTGATGGCATCTAATCACTAACTGCAGAGTGGTCACATCCCATAATAGGCTGTTATTTCATACATCAAAACTGCAGTGAGTTTTCCCATAAACTGCACTTTCCACCTACAAAAATAAGTTATCTCGAAGTTCAAGTAATGGTTTGGAGCCTGAGATTCCCTGCGGACAATGATAAGCCCATCAAAACCCCAGCCAGGTTTTGTACGAGCTGAAGAGCAAAGAGCCATAAATAACAACGTGGCAATAACATTTTTTTATCAGTAATTCTCAAAGCACTTTACAAAGGAGGCTGGTGTCTTTCTCTGCCATGCAACAAACACTTAGCCAGGTCACCCGTGCCACCAGGCCACCATTTCACAGGTTACATCTGCAGTTTCAAACTAAATTCAATGGTTTCTATTGATGCAGCAACGTGAAGAGGAGAAAAACAAGAGAAACAACAAAGCCAGCACTAACCCCATGCTGCAAGATCTGGAGGATTTATTCACATCAAGTACAAAGACTGAAACACACCCCAAACAAGAAGGTAAGAACTAAACAATCTCCCCTCAACCCTCCTGAAAGGACTCCTTTTGCTCACAAAAAAAGACTGGGAAGGATTGAGAAAAACTGGAGCAATACCCTTTTGCAAGGGATTGAATGAGTATAACTAGCACAGATTTTGTCCACTCACTTCTGTAAGTCCTGGACACCCAGGAAGGGCATGTTTTTAGATGGTATTATGTCTCGTGTAGGTTTATCACAGTGTGGGAACTGGAATCCAAAATTATGATTCATATCCCAGCTCTTATTTGGGAGAAACAATGCAACATACATGAAAGATGTTGATTTTTATCTCGATGCAGCCAAGAAAAGCAGATGAGTGCCACCATAACCCTCTCGCATTTCGATAGACTGTTTATTGGAGAGGCTCAGATAAGCTGGAAAGTTCAGACCAAGGCGATACAGATTCCCCCCAGAACAGACCCATGGCACTCAGTTCAATGGAAGGAGTCCCTGCAGCATTGCAGGTGCAGTGAAAATAAAGGCTAAAATCAGCAATTCCCCGTGACCACCACAAGGCTAGAGGTGTACCAGCATGGTTGGTAGGACCATCATGTCTTATAAATCCCCAGACACTTGGGTTATTGCATGTTGAAGGAACATCAGCCACTGGGGAAGAGGAAGAAAGGCAGTGGTTGCTCTAAAGAAAATAACATTCATCATCTTTTTTTCCTAGATAAGAAAGCAGAATCTCCTACCAAATCCAGCCCTGTTGGGAGACAAGGCAGAGCAGCAGCCCTGGATGGCAGCCCCATGACTGGCGGGAGAGGAGCAGCATTCACCCCACCACCACACGTGTTTGTGACACAGCCACCAACACTGGGGGTCCGGCCACCTTACCTTGGCCACCCCGGGCCAAGGGGGTACCCAGTGGGACCATTCCCTGGAAGGGGGAGAGGACAGCCACGCTACCCACTTGCTGCTCGATAAGCTCAGCAATGTTTCTCCCATTTGATATTAAAATAGAGGTGCTGCATGAATTCTCGTAGTTTTAGTAGGAAATTATTATTGTATGTTGGTCATCCGCTCATGACTGGCTGTATCTACCCAACACTGACTGTCTGAACCAGCTTTGTTTAGATGCTTAGTAGCACTTTGGAGTTGTAACCCCTAATGGATGCGCTGATTTTGATCAAGAAGGAAAAGGAGATGGGAGGAGGTCAGGGTGAAAATCAGCCGTGGCATTGCTTAACTGCTGCCTACAGGACACAGTCCCGTGGTCACCAACAGCGGCATGGTGGCCATGCTCTGGAGTGTAAATGCTTGGCAGTCCCTCCAAAGACTTCTTCAGTTAATAAAAGTAGTGTGAATTTACCTGTCATTCCAACAAAGGGTTTGGTTTTTGTTTTGGTTTTTTTGTTTGATTTGGTTTTTTGTTGTTGGGTTGTTGTTTTTTTTTTGTGGGGGGGGGTGGGGGGGGAGGGTGTTGGTTGGTTGGTTGTTTTTTTTTTAGAAATTTCCAGTGCAATTGAAGGGTCATATATTCCAGATCTCCAGGACAGAACCCCTCTGGGCTGACCTGCCCTTTTACACCTACAGTGACACAAACCCATCCCAGCCAGCTTAGATCTGGTGTTCACGTGTGTGTTGCTCTTTATAAAAATTTCTGTAAAAAAAACCCTCATGTTCTTCAGGAAAAACAAATCCATAAATAGAGCTAGGAACAAGTCTACTGCAGCTGGGATATTTGGGATTAAAGGTTCTGACCTCAAATTTTCCCACTAAATGCCACAATTGCCAAAAAAGTTTTTTCCTCTGACGGTGGAAATTCCCAATCACAGGACCCAGCTCCCTGGGTCCCCTGCCATTCAGCCGTCGATAGACAGGCAAAACCAGTGGCGAACATAATCTCTAAATCTTAAACTGGTACTACATGGTGCTACGTAGAGACACCCGCCCCCTCCATGCACCCAGCAAACAGAGGCCACCAAGTTGCCCCATGTGGGAAGACAGTCTGCGTACACATATATCCACACAGGCACTGAGATAAAAGCGAGCGAATTTTAAAATGTTGAGGGTTGATATAATTTTCTGCACCATTCCACGATTCACAGTGAAACTAGAAAGCACCGAGGCAAGGGGATGCATCTGCAGCTGGTGCACTGAGCATCCTCCCGTGGTGGAGGCAGAGGGGGGAAAGCACCCACTGCTGCTGCATACCAGGAATGAGAAATTTTTGCAAGGAAACAGCTGGAGGATATTAATGCAGGAAAGGAGGAGAGGGGAGCTGCTCTGGTGGGAAGTGAGGGATACTTACAGATGCTGCCAATGCCATCTCTCTCCAGGCAATGTGGGAGGCAGAAAAAAAAAACTTCAGCTCACCTGAAGATAAAATAAAAACAACTATAGTGATCAAGTGTGCAGATCAGGCTAGTAATAGGTAGAACATCATTAACAAGGAGTTAGTAACCCCATTTTCTGGGGGAACAGCAGCTCCAGAAACATCCCAAGCAGCTGCATCCTCCCCCTTTCTCCCTCCCTCAAAGCAAAGCTGTTCAGGGCAACCAAGGTTTCTTCTGCAAGAAGCTGCGGATTCAAACCTTCCTCTAATTAAAAAACATTTCACATATATAGGACTTTTTTTTTTTTTTTGCATAGAAGCAGCAGTAAATAATACAGTGCCTGAGCAAGTGCGTAGGATCTTCAGAACATGAAGGTTATCGTCAGGGGTTTTGCAGAGGGCTCCAGCAAACTGAGCTTCTGCTCGCCAGGAATCCCAGTGCTTTTTGGAGGAGAAGGCAGGAGAAGCGTATCGGCACTGCATACAGAAACGTACCCCGTGAGCCACTGCCAAGCTCTCCCTTCCAAGCGGCTGCAGCTCAGCTCTGCCTGAGAACCTCTCCCCAGCTCCTGGCCAAGAGCACATCCCAGCCCCGTGCTGATTCAGCCCCTCTTAGTCACGGTTCATTTACTAATTGCATTTCATGTTGTTATCCTCCCCAGGTGAGGGGATGCTGATGCACTGGCAGCCCCAAGCTGCCCACAGACAGTGCCGTGCCCCTCTCCTGGCACGTCCTTGTGTTTGGAGGGAAGAAGAGATGCAAGGTTCCTGCAGCATCCTCACATCCCAGGACACATGGGGGGTCACGCGTGCCCACAGAGCCTGTCCCAGGGTGCAGCCAGCTGGGAGATGTGCTGCTCTAATGCAGGTGCCCACCAAATCCACTATTCTTGTCATGGTAGAAGAACAGACTCCCAAGATTTAAAATAAAAACTCAAGAAATGAAAAGGCTTGATACTTACCTGAACAGAGAAACCTCCAGATCCCAGTGTTAATAACTTGCAGCATTTTATCTCATAAAAGGAGATTTTGTACCAACAACCCAAACACATAGCTTTCACAGAAGGAAAATAAAATTCAAAACAACGTGCAGAAGCAGCCTAGAAGTCAAGGAGGAATCCAAGCCAGCAAACAAAATTAAGATTTAAAATTAATCTCAAAACTTTTCAAATGGTTGAACCCTTGAAATCAGAAAAAATTAGTTGCTAGACTTCTCAGCCCTCCTGAAGAAGCTGCTGGAGAACTGCTGGTGCTTGGAGTATTCAGACCAAGTGGGTTTGCCTCACAAAGCCCAGAAGAAAAGCCACCAGCATGCTCACTCCTACCCCACACCAGTCCTTGTGAGCAAAGGGGAAGAGATACTCCAGCCCCTGGCACCTGGGGCTCATAAAACCTCGTCCACCCGGGAGCAGGCATGTGGCTTAAATGAGCCTCCAGAAAAAGCAGCTTAATTTTTCCCTATTTAAGCAAAGCCAACAGGTGCAGGGAATTGTCTACCTGGGAGCTTTGGGAGTACTAGGGAGAACAGAAGTCCCTCTAGAAATGTTGGACACAACAAGCCAAGCAGGATGGACAAGCTAAAAAGTTTCCAAAGGCATCTTCAACCAGGAGCAGTGTTTCTCCACACTGGAATCCATCAGCATTCCACACTTGCTCCCTTAGGGAAATTTAAGAGCAAGATCAAGGCTTGCCGATGAGCATGGAGGCACACAGACACAGTAGGGCTTGGAATTTTTTACAAAAAGCGTGTTACAATCCTGGTGAGAGGGCACCATCCTGCTACAGGGAAGCCAAAAAGCCAGGTGAGAGGCCCAGGTATGCTTACAAAGCAGCTTTGGACCATCCCTCCCTCACCCATTGCCCACCCTGTCCAGCAGCAGCCAGAACGTGGACAAACCAGGAGTAACAGCCCCATCTACCGGGGTCTGGGGAATGATCCACATCCTTGCATTTTGCAGCTGTGCAACCCGTTACCATCAAGAGGCCCTTCTGGGTTGTAGTGATGTGGCATTTAAAATGAGCGCAAAGATTTTGTGCCAGAGCAGGTTTCTCTGCCCTTCAAACAGGGCTAGAGAGCCATCATTCCAAAGGACGCATCCAAGGTGCTTTAGAGGATTTGTTTTATTCACGCTTGAGCAGTACTAGTAAAAACAGGCATCTTGCAGACAGTGTAACAAACACTGACAGGAATATTTAGGACTCTCTCACATGAGAAGAGATACACCAGTTAAACTCAGGCTTTATGAACTTTATAAACCGAGGTTTTAAGCAGCAGCCTGGAAAATATATGTTCTTGCAACTAGAGAGATAACTAAAACAAAAACCCCCACTTCATTATGTAGTTTTATTCACAAGTGACTACTGAACAGGATTAGGTATAAATAAAAATTTGGACATTAGAAAAATGGTTGATTGCCATGGCTGAAGTTAGAAAAATAATAGAGACCACAGCAACATGGAAGAAGGGATCCGATCTGAACACTTCTCCAGCAAAACCCCCATTTCTCTTGAGGAAGGGTCTGCCTCCCTTTATTGCTATTAATCACAGAAATAACATAATCCTCAAAATAGTTAAAGCATTACTAAGGATTACTGCAGTATTTTTGAGGAAGAAATCAGTAACCCGCTGTAACGCATCGGGAAGGGAGGACACCTGGCACACTGCTACGAGCAGGGCCAGAGCCCGCAACCTCAACTCCACCACTCAGAGCAATACCGCCGTTTAGACCTTCCCACCCCTGGCCAGGGACCCTGCCCCACACCACCCAGGTATTTCACCCTCCAGCAAGTTTAAAAAAGCAGTATGAAGCAGGGTATGTATTAAACCAGTCTTTATTTCTTCTCACAGTGTCTCTCAACTTCACAGGACTGAATTTAAGACCACTCTGTGGCAGTGCCAACCCACTCGGTTGCCTGGGCTGTGGGAGCTGCTGACCAGTCCTCGGTGGCAGGCTGGGCGCTCCAGTCCTCTGCAATGACAAAGACAACAACAACAACGCTTAGTGCACCCCAGCTTTTCCCAGCCACGACAACACATACCCCACTTCCCCCAGACTGACCTGTGGGGAACTGCTGGATGGGCACAGACGGGACCTGCACCCCCTCGGACCAATCTGCAACCTCGGGCTGAGGAGGAGCAGTGAATTCAGGAGCTGGGGCCGTCCATTCGGTCTGGAACTCCTCCTTCGTAACTGCTTTCTCAGCAGCAGCCTGCTCCTCTTTTTCGATCTGCAATGGAAGACTGCAGCCTAAGTCTCCTGGAAACACCTCACCAGATAATACACACCAACCAACAACAGACAAGACTAATTAACCACCACATTATGTGTGAAGTGCAATTATTGAAGCAGCAAAACCCATCCTCAACAGCAGGCACGCCAGGCCGTGGGGTGGGAGCACAAGCAGGACATTTTACACAGCCACACTTCCTTCCCCAGGTCTCCTACCTCCTCGGGATCCCTGTAGAAGTACAAATCAGGCATGACTTCCCAGGGGTGCTCACGGGAGATGGTGCCACGCATGCGCAGGACCTCCCGAGCCAGCATCCACCACATCAGACCCACCGAATGGGCTCCCTGCAGCAGAAGAAAATATACAACATTTCCTGTTAAGCTAAACCTTGGAAAAAGTTTTTTTCTTTAAAAGAGCAAAAGACGTATTTGCTTACAGATTTGGCTTACACTAGTTTGGGTGAATGACAACATCTAGATAGAGATGAAAGATAGTTTCCCGTCTCCCTAGATGTCCCCTTTCAGCTGGTTTCTGGTAAGGTAACATTTCAGAGCGGCTTCTTCATCAGCTCACTTTACCTTTCCTTCATACTGATGAACTGTGGCAAGAGTGACAATCAAATTCCACTCATAGGGCCAACAAAGACCCTCATGGTGTCAGGGAAAAGTCCTGCCAGGTTACTGTAGCACACGTCCTACACTTGAGAGTTCCTTGGCCAGAAACCGGCCTCAGCTCCAAGCTCCAACTGTGTGCAGCTCCTCTACCCCTCCCCACCAAACTGCCAGCTTGCAAGAGGCCCTAATTAATTCATCAACCCAGGAGACGTTTGAGATACTGGACAAAACAGCTTTGAATTCTACAACCAAGCCGTCACCTTATTGTTGCAGGGAATAGCAATATCCACATAGCGCAGCGGGGAGTCGGTGTTGCACAGCGCGATGGTGGGGATGTTGACGTAAGACGCCTCTGTCAGGGGCTGATGATCAGCCCGGGGGTCCGTAACAACCAGGAGTCGTGGCTCACGGAAAGCCGCTTGGATCTGATTTGTGAAGGTACCAGGGGTAAAACGTCCAGCAATGGGAGTAGCCCCGGTGGCAGCAGCAAACTTCAGAACAGCACGCTGCAAAATGGAACACAGCAAAGGTGAAGCAGGAAAACAGAAAAAAACCTTTTTCTTCCCTGAACTTAGTTGCAAGATGTACTCTAAAGGCTCATAATCAAATCATGAAAGGGGGATACAACAGCTTATGACAAAAGCAAATCAAATTTTCTTCCATTATTTCTACATCCTTTCATTATCCAGTAGCAGAACTTCAGAAACTACAGGAAAAGCTCAGTAGTAAATACAAACAAACTGTAGCTGTGTCCATCAGAACTGCAGCTGGCAGTTCTCGCTTGCAACAGCTTTCAAATTCTCAGGCATCGTCATCCCGTTGGGAATGTGGCAGGGCCTACTATCAAACTCCATTCATAGAGGGAGCTCCTCTCCTGGCGTTAGCGAAAACCCTGCCATCCCACTTGCTGTAGCACACTTCCGACACTTGAGAGCTCATCGGCCAAAAACTGACCTCAGCATCAAGCTTTAACAGTGTGCAGGTCCAGTCCACTGGAACTCACGCTCTT
>NW_010118883.1:52171-53636 GCF_000699245.1 Pterocles gutturalis
AAATGCACCCCATGTCACTCATACTCTTCCTGTATGTTTGTCGCACCACCTGTGTTACTCCAAAGAAACTAAGCTCACAGATAAACTTCAGTGGCTAATTAGATTTAAAGTTTGCGTCCCCTTCTATGACAGAAGTTTTTTGCTAAAAATCTAGAGACAAAACTAAAAATATACTGGTTACTACACCTTGGTCTATAACAGAGCAAATTATTTACTTAAAAACTTTTCTATCAGCCACTTATTGTCCCCAAAAAGCACTGTCAGTGACTCACAGAATTTTTTTGGGGAGCAGAGGCACACCCAACAGAGGACTAGCCCTTAATATTCCAGAAATCCAACACAGAGTACCCAAAGGAGGATATGAAAGAAAAAAAAAGCTAACACCCTGAAACTACAGACATAGGGCTGAGTTTCAATTGATCTCTTCTAAGCTGCAAGTGCAGCCCAAAAAACTCCTAAAAAAATCTTCCTAGAGCCAAAATTCGTGCTTCTTCCTTTTTCATCAAGCTCCCACTGGCAGACAACAAAGCATGGCAAGAGAGTCCTGCTCCCGAGATTGCAGGCCTCATGACCAACAAACGTCCATACCTGTCCAGTATTTCTAGAAGAAATAACGCTCACATCAGCTGGGTTCTCAATGGCAACAATGGCACGGGCTGCCAAGAGGAGCTTTTCCCAGGTTCTCTTCAGATTGATGATGTAAATACCTATTGGTGACAAAAGGCTTTAGAGCAACCAGCAAATACAAGATCCTGAAACACGACAGCACTCTTCTGCAATTAAACTTGCCACATGGCTGACCTTATTCCAAAATTCTAATCAGTGTAAAGCTATTTCAAGGAAAACCCTTTCATATGGTTTTAATGTAGCACACTTCCAGCACCTATCAACGTGAACCGGGGCCTGGAATGAGCTTCAGTCTTTTAACAGTGTGCAACTCACGCTGAAGAACAATGCAAACAAGCAGCACAAATCACTGTTGAGTCATTAAAACCATTTCGTTACTATAGTGAAGAACTAGCACAAGTGCTCAAAATCATCTGCGATTTATTTACTAAGCTCTGAAATCCGTATGCTGTCCTACTTCTCCTACTAACTTGATTCAATCACTAAAGACGCCCGCACCTTTCAGGCCATGGAGAAACTGCCGAAGATCTCAAGCATCAGCACCCTCCTGCCTTCCTCAGCCACGCCCTCAAAACCCCTGCTGCCCACCCAGGGCCAACCAGGGCCTTACCATCGCTTTTCCTCTTGTAGATATACTGCTCCATCTGAAAGTCAAGGTTGGTGCCTCCCAGGTGGGTCCCGGCAGCCAGGAATTTGAGGACATCCTCTTCCTTCATCTGCAGGACATCGAGACCTCCGGACATTGTGGGGGTTTCCCTTTGGAAGCGACGACAGGGAACCTACAGAGGGACAAGCAGCCGTCTCAGCCACGCGGGACTCCCACCTCCCTCCGCCCCAT
>NW_010118884.1:0-536 GCF_000699245.1 Pterocles gutturalis
TCTAACATTCTGTGATTCTGTGAACCTGATGGGCTGCGGAGAAAACCACAGGTCCCACCTACAGCAGAGAGCAGTCGCTTGGGTACTGCGGCGCTCCCAGGAGAATCACTGCAACAAGCACAGCAGGACGGGCTCAGCGACGTGCCAAGATCCCCTCTGTGCACGACTTTTAGGAGAATTAGTAGCACCAGGAAATGAAACGCAGCCTGCAGAGCATTAAAATTAATCCAGCATTTGGACAGCTGCTCTGCTGGGTAGCTCGCAGTGATCTGCCTGGGAGCAAGTTAAATTTAAAAAAAAAAAAAAATTAAAAAAAAAAAATCCAAAGGTGCTGTTTCAAGGGAGCTGGTTTACAAGAATTTTATTTAGCACTGGTTTGCAGGCCTTATCTTTGTTTCAGCACTAATAATCCCTTTTCCCATCATTTTTATGGCCCCAGTGTGATTCTGCTGGCACCAAAAGCACTGAAACACTTTGGCCATCAACGTTTTTGCCAATAAACTTGCTCGGAGCAGCTGGCCTAACCACATTAGTAT
>NW_010118884.1:575-17106 GCF_000699245.1 Pterocles gutturalis
GAAAACCCTCAGCTGACCTGAAGGCCAGCAGACACTGCCAGGCTGGGGAGCATTTGCTGCTGCAAATCCCCGCCCCAGGCCAGGACACCGGGAAGAGCACAGGGGTTCCGCTCCCTGCCGCTGCTCCCGACGGCAACCAGCAGCGAGTGCCCTGAAGCCACTTCACACCACAGAGAAGAGGCACTTTGGCCCATTGCAGAGGCCAGAGAGCCACCGAGGCAGCAGCTCACGCTGGCACGTGTGGCCAGGAGATGCAGCTCACCCGGAGGCAGAAGGCTCTGAGCATCGTCTGCACGCACTGGGTGGCTTTCATGAGCCAACTGCGCTTTTCCATCAGCATATTATGAAAGATGGGGAGGTTTAAGCAACAGGCTCAAAGAAAGGCTCAGAGAGTCCAAAAAAAACCCCAAACCTCATCAAGAAGGGCTGGTTGTGGAGCAGGATAAACCCCACACAGACTGGAGTTGGATTAATTTGTTATTGGTGGCCCTAGAGAAGCAGGAAAGATTTGCTCAGATTTTGCAGGCCCCCCAAAGGGGGTGGAAGCTGTCCCAGCGCTGCGGCACTCACCAGTAGAAGGGACCGTGCAGCCTTTCTGGCGGTCGGAGGCTGAGTGCTTCTTGTAGGGCTTCTGCTCTGGCATCTCCTCCCGGTACGGCGTGGAGTCGAGGAGGGGAAGCCTGCTCAGGACCGGGGACTGCGGGATGCTGGGCAGCGTTCGGGACTTCCCCAGGAGCGGTCGCTGCACCTTTCTGTCCAGAGACCTTGAGGGGAGAAAACACAGGACATACCCCTTTCAGTCGGTGGGATGGCTTCTTCAAGCCAGGACCCTTCTGTAACACACAGTGCTGTCGCTGGACTGAGAGCACGCTGTCCTTCCCAACACCAGACTGCACCCTTGGTTTGCAGAGCTGCTGCTATTTTGGCAAAGCCTCCTCCTTCACCAGGATATTTTATTTAGGATTTGCATCTTTAGCTGCAAGCCACAATCACCACAAACAGCACACCAAGCATTCTAGCAGCCACCCCACCTCAAAAGTCACGGATGAGCAGAATTAAGCAAATAAACAATCCAGAGGGTTCAGGACTGGAATGATACGTATTGCCTCTAAGGGAGTTAAAAACCCCACTCAGCACAGAGCATCGTCTGAGACAGCAGAATGCTGTGTGTGGTGGGAACCAGGTCCCTCAGGGCTCCCAGGGACACATGCTGTAGGGCAGGTCCAGACTATACCAGGAGAGACGCACACAGCAGGCACTACAGAGGTCCCAAAGGTGTCAGGCAACATGGAGAAACACAAGTTCAGGGTCTCTATGGGGTCAAAACCCAACCGAAAATGATGATGGGGCTCAAAAGTTGCAGGGGTGACCCAGATGCCCAACAACATGCTAGCAGTGTGACCACGATCCTCCTTCTCCTCCAACACCCCAGAGCATGCCAAGCCTCGCAGCAGGGCACGGGAGCAGGTCCCCTGTCCCCTGCGTCACCTCGCAGCCTCCCTCGAGGGATGGTTCTCAGGTACCATCATAGAATCATAGAACAGTTTGAGCTGGAAGGGACCATGGAGGCCATCTAGTCCCACCTCCCTGCAGCAAGCAGGGACCCCTTCCACTAGCCCAGGTTGCCCAGAGCCCCATCCAACCTGACCTTGAATGTTTCCAGGGACGGGGCATCTCCCACCTCCCTGGGCAGCCTGGGCCAGTGTTTCACCACACTCAGTGTATTTTTTTTTCCTTATATCTAGTCTAAACCTCTCCTCTTTTAGTTTAAAACCAGTACCCCTTGTCCTGTTGCTACAGGCCCTGTTAAAAAGTTCATCCCCATCTTTCTTATAACCCCCTTTAGGTACTGAAATGCCACAACCAGGTCTCCTCGGAGCCTTCTCTTCTCCAGGCTGAAACCCCAACTCTCTCAGCCTCTCCTCATAGGGGGGTGTTCCAGTCCTTTGATCATTTTCGTGGCCTCCTCTGGCCTCCCTCCACCAGGTCCATGTCCATGTGCTGAGGACCCCAGAGCTGGACACAGCACTCCATCAGGGATGACACTGGCCCAGTCCATGCTGCAAAGATCCCAGAAATGTGATAAAAAGGAACGGATGCCGAACACCACAGTAGTGCAAGGAAACGTGGCAGGACAGCCCTGTGCTGGTGGCTGCAGGCTGGGATCACCCCGAGTCTGCCCATCCCTGTCCCCGCTGTCACAGAGCCCACGCCTGCGCCCCACCGAGCTCCCCAGCACACCCCGAGGGAAAGGGCCAAGGGCCCCTTCTCGCACAAGGCTGTTCCCACACCTCATACTGAATGGTATGAAACCTTCCCATTTCCATCCAAAATTCAATTCTGGGCTGGTTGATGCTCATTTTTTCTTGTGCCAATATTAACCTTTAGCTTAAATAATTATTCCCCCTCGCTGGTGTGTGCTCCCGTGATTAATTTCCATTACACCGCAGTCACGGCCCCTTTCAGCCTGCCTTTTTCTAGGCTGATTGAGGCAAGTTCTTACAGCCTCCTCGCACAAAATTCATTCCCATGCTTGTTTCCTCGCCCTCTGCTTGTCCTCCCTCCAGCTCAAACCCAGCATCCTCCACCCATCCCGGAACATCCCGCAGCGCTGAGCTCCCGGTGTGGTCGCCAGGGCGAGCCCTCTGCCTCCCCGCACGTAAGAGCACTAAATTTTCTGCTATTTCCACTAAGCTGGTCCTCAAGGTCAGGCAGGGAGTGTCTATCACGCCAAAGCTCCTGACCCTCGGTGGCTGCCTGGCACCACTCTGTTTATTCTGACCGTTTTTCACTCCGTTTACAAATGCGACAGCAGCTCCCGACTGGTGTCGGCATCTGATGTAATTCACAGGTGAGCAGCGACGGAGGGGCCGGGGCAGAGCTACGGCTCCATGCAGCGATCTCCGGGGCAGGGATCTCCAGCGGGATGGGAACACATCAGGCACGCGGCAACGGACGGGCAGCATGCGGGTCGAGGGCAGGAGCCCGCGCCACCCCCCACACCCAGCGCCGTCCCCTTTTACCCAGCCCCTGAAAACTGTGTCCATCGGTGCGGGGATGGGGACCATGTTTTGACATGTAGCTTCAGAAATGTATTGATTTCTGCTCACCCTTGATTCCCAGGCAATGCTGCTCTACTCCACAGAGGTGTCACTGGGCACTCTGGGGATGGGGATGGTCACAGGGACAGCACTGCCCTGGGGAAGGGGAAAGCTGCAGGGACAGCACTGCCCCGGGGATGGGGACAGTGGCAGGGACAGCCCTGTCCCAGGAATGGGAGTTGGCGCAGGGACAGCAGTGCCTCGAGGATGGGGACAGTGGCAGGGACAGCCCTGCCCTGCAGATGACTGAAGGAACATCACGGCCCTGGGGATGGGGATCAGGACAGCTGCAGGGACAGCACTGCCTCAGGGATGGGGACAGCTGCAGGGACAGGGCTGCCCCAGGGATGGGGATTGGGACAGCTGCAAGGGACAGCACTGCCTCGGGGATGGGGACGGACGGTTGCAGGGACATCACCAGCCCAGGGATGGGGACAGGGATAGGGATAGGGATAGGGACAGGGCTAGGGATGGCTGCAAGGGACAGTGATGCCCTGGGGATGGGGACAGCTACAAGGGACACCACTGCCCCAGGGATGGGGATGGCTGCAGGGACAGTGCTGCCCCAGGGATGGGGACGGTCGCAGGGACAGCGCTGCCCCAGCCCTGGAGAGGCACCACCGCAGCTGCCCCAGGCGCACAGCACCATCCTGCCCACTCCTAGCCCAGTGCTTTACTTGCGTCGATGTGAAAACAAGCTGTGCCAGGAGCTACAAAGCCAGAATTAGCATCCCGAGTTGTTTCTATTTCAGGGGAACTTATGTACCTCTCATTGCAACACATTCACTGGCACAAGACAACAGGGATGTAACTGAACACATCGCTGTGCTGCATAAATGAGTCCTGGGCTCTGCCGGAGTTCAAAATATTCCTTTTTTCTTGCATGTAAATCTCAGTGCTTTTAAACACACCTGCGTATGGCTCCATCACCTGCAGAACAGCATCAGCATTTTAAGTGCTAACATTCCTTTGTGCCTCCAGTGCCACTCACACAGATCACACAGGGTAAAACAGGAAGAATTCACACCCTTAGAGGAGCGATTTTGAAGTTGCATGGCTGCAGACAATGATTTCTATCAGAAAGAGCACAGCAACTAGAAGCCTGTTTTGCTCTGAAATCTGCACTCGAATTCCCCAGCACACTCCAGCTCCGCCCATCGACCAGCCCGTGCACAACTCCAGAGCCCACAGCAGCAACCGTCAGCCGGGACCCGATTGCCACCAGGAAGTCTCATTGCATCCCCATACGCTTCCCCAGCAGCTCCACAGCTTGGTGTTATCAAGGATGCCACGTCCCATTAGTGAAGATCCCTGCTGGAGTGTGAAGCTCAATTAGAAGAGCCATAATCAGTGCTGTTCCAGCCTATATTTAGCTGCTGTTCGGCTTTTGGGTAGAAAGAAGAGCACATAATCAAGTCTTGACAAGAGTGGAAAAATCTTCCCTGCTGTGTTTGAGAGCTCAGGCAGGAGCCCAGTGACAGCTCCATCACTCCCAGTTCACGGCCAGATGGGTAAATGTGAGAACAGTCAGCAGGACCAGGTCCCCTGCCACCAGCCCTGGGGACAGATGCAGGGCACAGCGGGTGGTGGCAGGCAAGGTACAAGCCCAGCTGGCTGCTCCAGCATCCCCCACCCAAGCCACAGCCCGTAACACCCAGGGGACACAGGTGCCGCTTCCCCAAGCATGCCCATGAAAGCAAATGGGCTAACAAAAAAAACACTGTGGCAACAAAACAAAAAAAAAAAGTGAAAAAAAAAGAGGCAGAACACATCTCGAAAGATGTGCTGTGTCCAGTGCCTTCCCATGGCAATGGAGAAGCCGCTTCTCCATCACCCCAGGGAAGGGGAGAAGAAGGGCTGAGCAGAGATAAAGGGAAGGGAGGGACAGAGAGAAGGTTAATGCAAGTTAAACCAGGGAAAGCCAGGTCCTGCATCCCTCCAAGCAACTGCACACCCTGCCCAGCCTGTCCTCCCCACTTATTTTGATGCGGGAGAAGCTGCCACACATCCCAGCCCAAGCCGGAGAGGACAAGAGCCTCCAGCTCACCCAGGGGAAGGACAGAGGAGTCACCCCACCAGCCACAGCAGCAATCCAGCAACAGCCCAGAGACAGCAAGCAAGGGGAAAGCTAACCCTAAACCCACGACTCTCACAGGCCAAGAAAGAGCCCAGTAAACCTCACTGATTTACATGATTTCCCAGGGAACTGAGAAAGAACATCTCCCGTGCATCTCCTGGAAATGCCTGAGGATGGTGACCCTCCCGAGATGTCCCGTTCCTGGGAGGAGGGAAGCCCTCGTCCTGCCACCATTCTCGGTCCCAGCAGCTCTCGGACAAACCTGAGCACGCACTGGGCTAATCCAGCTCCCCCCAGCCTTCCCTGAGCCAGGCTGCTGGTGGAAAATGGGAAGGAGAGAAGAAGGGAGGGAGGAAGTCTGAAGAGGGAGAAGGGAAAGGAGCAGGACGCCAGCTGCTCCAGACCTTGCTTGCCTGCTCCAGAGCTGTGGCTTGGTGACAGACATATACCCTGACATGTGAGGCCATCTCCAGGCTCCAAGGGGGACAACACATGTCCCGAAGAGCTCACAGCCCCAAAAGGCAAACAAAGATTCACAAAAAGAAGATGGAGGAGCCAAACGGCTGCTCCCCCTCCTGCAGGGCTGCACGGCATTTCCCAGGTAACGGTGGGGGGCTCCTCTACACCCTCAATTAGTTCCCTAAATCTGCCGAGCAAAGGAAGCTTGGAAAGCTAAAGGTTTGAGGAAGAATAGCTCGATGAGGTACCGAGATTAGCCCAGGACTGAGGGAGGATGGCAGGGACAGGCACCAGGAGAGCCTGGTTATTGTAGAGGGACACGGCTCCCAGATCCTCCCAGCCAGTGCCTGCCTCCCGCCTGTAACACGCTGCTCAGCCTGCTCCTCCAAGGAGGTGTAACTTAGCAACCCGACCTTAAAAACTCAGCAAAGGTTTCAGCTAGATTCAGGAAAATGAGAGATGCTACGAGCCAGGAGGAGCAATTACCCACCGCAGCCCTCCCCGGGACTGTGTCTCTGCTCGGGGAGCCTGGGGTTGATCAGCAGCCTGGACTGACAGCCTCCT
The DNA here is from genome assembly GCF_000699245.1 of Pterocles gutturalis. Lineage (NCBI taxonomy): Eukaryota > Metazoa > Chordata > Aves > Pterocliformes > Pteroclidae > Pterocles > Pterocles gutturalis. The sequence continues at coordinate 6,777 of NW_010118884.1, forward strand.
ACTGCAAGCAATGGCTGCAAAATTGAAAAAAAAATAAACAAAACACCCACATCTATTCCCTGAAACAGCTTGCAGAGACCCAGCTGGGTGTACAGTGACAGGCACAGGGGGACAACATGTATCCCAAACAACACGCAGTCCCAGAAGGCAAATAAGGATCCAAAAAAACCCAAAAAGGTGGAGAAGCCAGGGCAGGAGGAGGTTTCCCAGCAGTGCTCAGCTCCACGGTGCAGGGTTCATCTCTCACTGCCATCCCCATGGCACCTCACCGCACTTTCCATCCATGCCCCGGGGAAAGGCAGAGCCTGGTCCCGGAGGGCAGCAGTCAGGAGCAGCACTGGATTGCGGGGACCCCCCAGCCCAGGGCCAGCCCAGCTCCCAGAGCCCGAAGCAAGCCACAGATGTGCCTCCAGCACCCCAGGAGTGCCCGGGCTCACGGGGTGCGAGCTCAGCTGCGGAGAGGCTGTGTGCCATGGGAAAGGGGAGATGGGCTGCAACTTGGGTGATGCTCTCCTTCATCCCTGTCTGCAACGCAGCAGGAGACAAGGCAACGTCTACCTGTGGCTGATTCTGCAGAGGGGCTGCGCAGGGAAAAATAAAAAAAGCAGGAGGAGAAGCAGAGGAGGCTGCAAGCGCCTCAGAAGCCGTTTCTGGACAGAAGCACAAGGTGACAGTGGCAGCAGCCTCCAGGACGCAAATCGGTGTGGTCCAAAGCAGCAATAGGGCCCTGCGGAGGGCAGGGAGGTTTAAGGGGATGGCACAGCAGTGGGGATGCTTAGAGAAAGAGTCAGAGAGGAAGCGATACAAAGGGTAAGATACAGGGTGGCCTCAAAAACCAAAGCCCAAGGGTTTAGGATGAGCGCAGCCTTCCCAGGGCACCTGCGTGTGTTCAAGTCACCGTAGCTTGCTCTGGAAACCTTATCAACTGCTAGCGAAGCCATGAGTCACTGGTACCTTTCCAGTGACCCTGGGAATTGCAAAGCCAGAGAGAATCACCGAGAAATCTTCACATTCGAAAAACACCCAGACATAAAATCTTCTCTCCTCACTGCCCAGGGTATGTATCTGAGTGAACTCTCCAGCAGCCAAAGCAGAAGCCACAGACCTGCACCAGTTCTCATCTCACGGGCAGCAAGCAGCGACAATCTGCTGCTTCCTTGCAGCAGGACCCCCGGTCACACAGAGCCACGTCCTTTCCAGGAGAGAGGAGCAGCCGACACTCCCAAGGGACGCAACCATTTTACCAGTGAAGCCTGAGCATCGCCGCACGGGATGGCCGAGCCCTGCACAGTCCTCCCCACCCTGCACAGCTGCCGGGCAGCTCCTCTCCATGACTGGCCAGGTGCTGCTGCCGTGTCCTCCGCTGTGCCCAAGAGCATCCTTGGAGCACAACAAGTCCTAGTCCTGCACTGGGGACCACACGTCTATGCTCGGTGACTTTTTAATTGTTTGGGAGCAGAGAGGAGGCAGCAGCAACCCCTTCTGCTGCCTGCACAGAGCACAGCTGGTGTCCCCCACACCCGAGAAGTTCAGCTATACAACATCTCTCCTTTCCCCATTCAAGTCAAGCCTCCACAAAACTGTCCCCATGCTGTTCAAAGGTAACAGGGACTGAAGAGCAGAGGACGATAGCTGAAAACAGAGCGTCTTTTATCTGGCTGGGAAACACTTTCAAAGCAAAACAAAAACCAAACGAAGCATTCAGCTTGCAAGTTCAGAAAAAAAAAGAAAAAAACCAACCAAACAAACCATGTGAAGCTATAAAAATACCTTCCCGAGCTCAGCTGTGAGCTAGTAAATACCATGATTTCCACCATCTGGTTTGCAAAAGCTTCCTCTCCTGCCATCTCTCCAGCCTGAAGTGCATCTCTCCAGCAGGAGCCATTGCCCAAGCGCTGAACAAAACACCACCCGGCATGACGGGAATAATGGCTCCGGTGCCTGCCACACTGCATGCCGATGAGGAGAGGTGAGATGGGCTTCGGGGGCTGCTGGGAGATGCAGGAGAGGGCATCACACACCCCCCATGCCAGGAAACACAGGGAAACACAGCAAAGCATGTCAGAAGAGCTGCCTGGCTCAGCACCGATTGCCCCTCCAAGCCCAGCTGTGCCCCGGGACCCAGCCCTGCCTCCAGCGCCCTCCCTGCCGGGCTGGGGGTCAACTACCAAATTCCCAGAAAAAGGCCAAAAGTCCTTCTTGTAGCAGCAGCTGCCTGCTGAGCCCTAAGCGCTTGGGTGTGTGACACCCGGTGTCACATCTGGTGACTGCCGACACCACCGACAGCCCCTCGCCCACTGGCATTTACTCAGTGCTACAGACCCACTGCTGTTCTGCGGCACTCACCCCGGCACCAGCCCGTCAGTCCAAGCCCCGGCCACGCACACAGCTTCAGGAAAACAAGGTAAAAAAAAAAAAAAAATCATCATCAGTTCAGAACGCAGGCACCGTGGCTGTGTGTTATAGCAACGCTTCCATTTCAACATTTACTTAAATGCGATTGTTAAAGAGGGAAATGGAAATACTTTGGGGCCAGACACTGCCGTTCATTTATCCAAAGTCTGTTGGTTTCTTCGTTAAAATAACCTTTTTTTCCAGCTCCGCTGCAGGCAGCAAACCAAGCCCCCGGGCAGTGGGGAGCTCTCCCCAGCTCAGGCACACCCCATGGGTCCCCTCGCTGGTGATCACCCTGCCCCAACCAGACCCCAGTTCACAGACATGCTCTGTCCCCACGATGCCACAAAACTGTCCCCTCCATGTCTCGCAGGGGACAGGAGCCCTGAGCACCCTCTTGCCCACTGCTTCGCTGACCTGCCCACCGTGACCAGGGGCGAAGCTGTCACCGGCGCTCGGGAGGGCTCAGCAGAGATGCCCAGACCTGCTGGGGCTGCGCCTCCCCAACAGAAACAAAACCAAAGAGTGAAAGTCCCCAGGGCCAGGGAAAGAAGTAGAGACACTTACAGAGTGTGAACAGTTATCCTGCTCACGGAGTTCTCGCTGCTAAATGTGGAAAGAGGGCAGACGAAGGTGAACACATGAATCCTGGCAGGATGGCAGAGCAGGCAGAGCACAGCTCGAGAGCGTGACCTGCATCTGCAGGGACCGGTGTTGCCAGTGTCCCCGTGCTCACAGCCAGGCTCAGCCATCCAGGTACCTGCGAAGCCACGAGGATGCCGAAGGCACCTGGGATGCTCCACGGGGATCACAAAAGGCTCAGGGACCCCTCTCCAAAAACAAGAGGGCTGAGGCTGCACCCTCCCACCTTATTAAAAAGGGTATTTTAGGCAAATTAGGAAGCTCACCTGGAGATTTTGCACACTGAACTCAGCTCACAAGGAGGATGCAACCCCCAGGGACACACCAATGACTCGGGGACGTGGGCAGCCCCGAGGCAGGTGAGGGACAGCGAGGTGTGTTTGGGATGCAGCCACTGCGCAACGGGCACGTAAGGCAGAGGACAAACTGGCCCAGAGAGAGCAAGGTAGGTCATTGCTTTAAATGCCAAACCTTTCCATTCCCCACCAGTTTAACAGTGGGGAAAAGCAGAGACGAGAAGGGGTTATGTGACCTGCCAAAGGCTGGGACAGAGCAAAAACCTCCCACCTCCCAGGTTCACAAGACGCTGAACCACAGACTTGTGCCCTGGCTCCTGCTTTTCTTTTGCGGCGATTACTCATCTCCTGTTTACCCTTGAAAAATTTCAGAGACAAAAGCTAATGAAGCGAAGTAACATGGAAGACAAGCATCCCTGCTCCAGTTTTAAAAGGTTGGCTAACTTGCAAGATAAACACATAACTGCCTCCTGTACATTTGCAAACACCTTTCAGGGAGGACACGGAGGTGGTCCAGCGTGATGCCCAGCGCCGCAGCCAGCGCCAGCACCCACCGCCCTCCTCCCACCGCCCCTGCACCAGCACAAAATCACCGAGGCAGGACAGGAGCCACGATGCTCGGTCCCTGCTGCCCCCCCAGCACAGCACAGCCCTCCCAGGGGTGCCCACCAGCTGCACGGCCAAAATCCTGACCCGGTTCCCAGTCTCATGACATGGGACTGGCTTCCCCTCTTGCTTCAAAATCCGAGTCACACGACAGAAGAGACAAAAAGCTGCTGAGATCATCTTGGAAAGGACACTGCTGCTCCTGACAAAGGCTGGGGAGGTGCTTCAGGCATGAGCTCTACGTGCTCCAGCACAGAAAGCATAAAGCCACTTGAGAGATCTGGCGGGGCTGCTCAGGTTGTTTTACATCCTATAATTTCTTCAGCGCGTCCAAGTTTTCCAGCACTTGAGGCTAATGGTAAAGTTGACCTATCTCTGACTACTAACCCCTGGCAAAAAGAATTCTTTCATGTGTTTTGGGTAAAAAAATCTATTTTAATCATAGGCTTAGGCAGCATATTGTTGTTTTAAAACCCCTGGGCAGCAGCTTTCATGCAGAGCCTTCGGCTGCCTCTCATTTTCCTCTGAAGCACCATCAGCAGCACGAGAGGCAGGTCACCACCACGCTCCGGTGGACAAGACAGATTTGTATGCTCCCAACATGTCACAGTAACATCCCTAAAAAAAAAAGGCTTCCAATGAAGGAGTAACGGATGCCACGAGGAGCTGCGAGCTGAGTTTACAGCAAACGCAGAACTCCCCGCGACGGCTGCTCGCCTCTGCCCTCCTGTGCTGGGGGGTTAATGAGGTTTATCTGGCTTTGCAAGGAGCAAACAGCCCCAAATACCCAAAAGGAAGCCCACTCCCGGTCTGTGCAGCAGGGGTTGATCAGCTGCCAGGCTCGGGAGAGCATCCCCAGCTGCAGATCCTTCCTTTCGCGGGTTTCCTTTGAGGCCGGCTCAGGTCTGGGTCCCGTCCAGCCCCATGGGCTCGCTGCACCATGTCACAGGCACAGAGGGCAAGAAAGCGTCTTGCGGGGCTGGGCTGCAGGTCTGTCAAGGGAAGCAAAGCCCAAAGCATCCCATTTTTCTAAGCAAGAGCCTGGGCACAGCGTTAGCTGCCAGCAATTGCAGCTCAGCACCCGCAGAGGAAAGCAGGGATGCATTCTGCACATACCTGCTGCTGCCCCTTAGGAGGCAAAACAGCCCCTAAACTCTTCCGTTTGGATGAGCTCTTGCTCTTCCCATCTCTCTGGAGAAGACAAACATACAAAGGCAGTGCAGCTGTTCGCTTCGGAGCCTCGCAACACGCACGCATTGGGGCGATGAATCAACACACACCTGCTGAAACCCACATCTCCGGTGCCGTTCCTCCCTGCAGCGATCTCTGCAGCCCAGCACCGGGGCTCCGTTCTCCTCTCCTCCCCTTGCCCAGCCACTTGTACCTCATTAAACAGCACCACAAGGGGTTAATAGCACCTCTTGTGAGAATTGCTTTTATGTTTCGGTCCCAGGATGTATTTTTTCCATGCATTCCCTGACAACATTCTCCTCCCAGCTGCTGGGTGGTTTGTTTTCCCAGGAGTGGGCTGCAGCCGGCCACACCGGAGATCGCGGGAGGATGAAACCCCCAGTGCTGCAGCACAGCCCACAACAGACAAGGAATTTCTGCAGCACCAAACCTTCCCGAGATAAAAACAGTTTCTGTTCCTTGTGAATATAAATGTGAGATAGTTTTTATGCCTTTGGAAGGTCACCACGGTGGTAGGAACAAATAAGTTGTTATTGCTCCAAGTGACAACCCCCTGCAACCTTGGGGTGCCAGCTGTGGGTGTATCTCCCGAGACTTCTACAACATGCACCAGGACAGAGCCCTCCCATCATCTACATTTTAGCAATTTGTTTTTTAAGGCAACAGAAGAATGTGCTGAAGCTTCCCAGTTTTTCACAAACATGGATTTGCATCCAAAAAAAGATGTAGCAGAGGCGGTCACCCGAATTCTGTGCATGAGGCAGGCAGCAGCAGGCCCAGAGCAGCCGATGGGGCTGAACGCCAGCCAGCTCCGGTGGCTTCTGAGCACCCAACACCCCTGGAAGCACGTGGGTGCTCCGGGCAGTGCTGCCACGGGTGGGGGGCAAGGGTCAGAGCTCTGCTCTGCTCCCCCTCTTCCCAAGCAACTGCCACAGCCGGATAACCAGAGCTGCTTATTCCCACTTGAGTTCTTTCCCATCAAAAAAATGCAAACTAAAAATATTTTGCATAAATTTGTATCATTGCCAACTATTCCTACTGGAGAAAACATAGAAATTTGAAAAAAAAAAAAAAAAAAAAAAAAAGCTTTAGCTTTTTAATTATTAAAGAAAGTATTTTGATCCTCCCATTTGAAATATTCTAAACCAAAGTCTCCCATTTTTCTTTCTTCTATGAAATGTTTCTTTCTGGGTCCAGAAAAAGTCTTGTCAACCCAACCTGTTCCCCCTGACTCTTCAGGAGCCCCTTCCCAGCCCACCTGCTGTAGGAGAACATCAGGTGAGATCCAGCCCCTCGCTCCTGGGGTGGGCTGCTCCCCCAGAAAGGAGTTTGAAGAAGATAACTGACCCCGCTGTGGGCTCGCTCTGCCAGAGAGCAGGACAGGGGACACCCAAGCCACCCCTCTGCCGTACAGCCACCATCAGCTCGGGCCTCACTCACCAAACCTCTGGTAGGAGGGTGCCAATCGGGTCACCAATTCCCCGCCCTCGTGGGGGCCAGGACAGGGCTGGTCGCTCTTAGCAGGTCCTGCAGCATCCGAGGGCAGGCGGCTGTTGGTGGGACTGGTCCTTCCCCTCTTCCACTGAGCCCCCAGCGCAGCCAACCCTCCATCGCCGGGGCACTGCGCACGCCAGCGGGGCAGGGGACAGCCGATCCCTGTGCTCCGATCCCGCCAAATCAGGATGGATTCTCCTCCCTGGGACTCTGCTGCTGCTCCCAGGGCTTTCGCTGGCTCCAGCACTGCTGTCCCCATGAGCTGTCCCATGCCAAGCAGCGCAGTATCTCCCCGAGGCACGTGGTGGCACAAAGCCTCTTCCTTCGCCTCCAAAGGCAAATGATGCCAGATATCCTGAGAGCTGTTAACAGGGTGGCTACACCCCCATAGCTCCCCTGCACCCAGCAGGGCCCCCCCAAAACCCACTCCCAGCTGGAGAGCAGCATTTGCTCCACGAGCGGAGCAAGAAGATCCCCCAGTGCGATGCAAGCCCGGAGCTGGGCAGCTTGGCATCCCCCACGCACCCCGGGGCTGCCCGGCGCAAGCAGGAGCAGGCTGGGAAGGGCAACCAGGGACAACCTCCATTCAGAAACCTTCCCCTTGCCAGCCACCTCTTTTATTAGAAGCTGTTAAAATTCACATCCGCTGTCTGAAATCACTTCCTTCCCCTTCTCTGTGCGCAAGTCCCGGTGTGTATTGCTGGTGCTGCTGTTTCCTACCTGCACACCCACCCAGCTGTGACTCAGTGCCAAAACAGTGGGTGAATTGGGAATCAGTCTTTCTAGCAACCGTGACTCACAGGCCAAGGCTTTCTGCTGAAGGAGAAGTTTTCTGCAGTCATGCTACATATGTAATTCCCCTTAATACCAGTATAACTTCTTCCTCCCGCTACCCCAACTACCACTTCAAATTAAAGGATGATGATCCATCTTTTTCTGCCTAATCCAGGCAAAGATTAGCTTCAGCTTGTGCAGAAAGTAGTCAGCTCCCAACCTCATCCCCTGTCCCAAAGATCAGCTTTCAAATGAGGACAGAAGCTAGGCATGAACGAGGAACACTGGATGCAAACCACATCACTTGGCTCTAGCTACAACATGGCCCCAAAACCCTAAAAGATGCCACCAGGAGCTCAGATGTGCTTTTCCAGCCTGGCAGATCCAGAAAGCTCAGATTTCCCAGCCAGCTCCCAGATCCACGCGTGCGTGTGCTTCCATGGGAGAGATCTTAAACACACCTCTACCCACTGCCATGAGAGCAGGCTTTTCAGGAGCACCACGAGACAGAGCGGACCAGAGAAGGAAGGACCTGCTGGAGCGGGGCCAGAGGAGCCACAGAGATGGGCAGAGGCTGGAGCAGCTCCCGTGCGAGGACAGGCTGAGAGAGTTGGGGGTGTGTAGCCTGGAGAAGAGAAGGCTCCGGGGAGACCTTCCAGCACCTTCCAGTGCTGAAAGGGGGCTACAGGAGAGATGGGGGGGCTCTGGATCAGCGGGTGCAGGGACAGGATGAGGGGGAATGGTTTTAAGCTGGAAGAGGGGAGATTGAGATGAGATGTGAGGAAGAAATGTTTTCCTGTGAGGGTGGTGAGGCAGTGGCCCAGGTTGCCCAGAGAAGCTGTGGATGCCCCATCCCTGGAGGGGTTCAAGGCCAGGCTGGATGAGGCTTTGGGCAACCTGGGCTGGTGGGAGGTGTCCCTGCCCATGGCAGGGTGTGGCACTGGGTGGGCTTTAAGGTCCCTTCCAGCCCAAACCGTTCCATGACTCTATGCCCGGGTCCATGCCACTTCCCACTGCGAACCAGCTGGTGCCCAGCACCAGGACAGCGTTGGAGAGGAGGGAGGCAGCAGCCCGCTCAGAGCAGGAGCACTGCAGAGCTGTGGCTGGGTTACTAGGGGCTGGAACTGGAAACACACCCAGGCACGCCCCAGTGCACAGAAACCTCTGTGGAGAAGTAGGATGTGTCAGGTTCTGATGGAGAGGCTCCTTACAAGGACAGATTTGATGGGAAGAGAGATTTCTTCTCCATGCTGCTCCCCAGCCACAGGGATGCAAACAACAGGGGAGAGCAAAGCTAAAAAGCCTCTTTAGGTTTAATATGCAAAGCCCAGGCAGCTCAAATCAAGCAACAAAAGCTAAATGTCATTTCCTCCCGTGGCACTGCCACTCTGCTCACAGAACAGAACCGTTTACGCCTGATGGCTTGTCATCTTTGCGAGACACCAGGGATGCAGCGCTCGCACAGCCTGGGGAAAAGCTGACGCAGAGGAGAGGGAGGAAGACTCGGTCCTTCACTTCACTGTGCACCTCCAGTGCAGAGAGAGAAGGAGGCAGGTGCGAAATGCAAGAGCTGAAAGGCACCACTCACCCCAACAGCCACAACCACCCAGCACCGCGACGCCAGGCGAGGTGGGAAAGAGCAGCGGCAGCACTCCTGATTGCAAACAAGCCTCACCCAAGAGCACACAGGCTGGCCTTGAGGACAGCCATCCACCCAGCCGTACAGTCTGAGAGCACCCTGCGACCCGCCAGCGAGCTCCCCGACCAAGCACCTCTTCATCCGGAAGAGGCTGAAGTTTCCAGCTCCAGCTGCTAAAGCTCTTTCTCATCTTCCTGCGCAGCCACGCAGATGCTACCGGCTAAGTTGTAAAGATGCTGAGCGTCTGGTGCCTGCTCCAGTTAACAGGATTAATGGGCACTCAGCATTTCTGCAAAGCAAACCCTGCTCTGAGTCACTAACACTGGATTTAGGACTCTATTTCCAGCTCAGCCTGGTTAGGCACCAGCACAGAGCAGTAGCGATGGACAGCAGTTTAATTTTTTTTTTTTTTCTTAATAGGTAACAATGATCTGTTGCAGCAAAAAATGGGAATCCATGCACCCACGCACATTTTGCTGCTGGTCTTTCAGCAGGCAAGGAAGATGTCAGCACTGGGAAGTTTGAAATAGAAGTGCCACCAACACCTTGGCTAATTTCAGGTAGAAAGTTGTCACTTAACACAAAACATTTCCAAGTTCCTTATTTGTTGGTATGCAGGTATCTTTCCATACATGTCATTTGGAAGCAGAAAGGTTTTGTTCAAAATACATCAAAAACAAAGTGGGAAAAATTGGACAAACCATCAGCCACGCACGAGAGATCCTCAGTGCCCCTTAGAGATGCCCCATGGGGGAAAGTTGCCATGTGTTAAAGTCTCACACCCAGCTCAAGCTGCAGGATAAAAAGACCTGGGAAAAAGGGTCCACCCACGTCTGCAAGACTAAATGCTGCGGGTGGGTACATGAGATTCCCCCAAGCATTCAGCACGGCTGGCAGATGGACAGAGGCTCCTCTGGAGCTCCAGAGGCTCCACGGCTCAGCGTGCCCCGCCTGACTTCTGGCCCCATACTACTGGCTCTCAACTCCTACGTGTGTTTGAAACAAGACTGAAAACCCCCAGACTGGGACTCGGAAGGCATGGGCTCAGTCCCCAGCGCCGTGTCTGACATGACACCAGGCAGCTCAGTGCCACCGTGTCTCCTGCTATATGTGCAGCTAACACAGGATTTGTACCTTCAGTGTAGTTTTCCAGCCTCAAAACCTGCCAGTTCCTCCTCTTCCCCATCACAACCGCGTGCTTGAATGCAGCCGTGCTGCCAGAGCTGGAGAGATATTTTTAAACGCCCAAAAGCAACTGAGCACAATCCTGCCAGGAAAACATTGCCCTCCCCAC
>NW_010118885.1:0-5174 GCF_000699245.1 Pterocles gutturalis
TATATATATATATACACACACACACCCCCTGATATGAAGCCACATATATATTAATATATGTATACAACTGTACTAGATTTGGGTTTTTATTGTTGTTTTAGTATATATATATATGTACACAGACATTATATAAAATAGTTGCCAAATAATACAGTCCAGGGTACCTCAGCAATAACTAATTCTAGATGTGACATTTAAGTGTGAAGTACATAGTAACAGCCCCGATTTTGGCCAAAATCTCACAGCTACACTATTTCTTAATAACATGCTGTGCTCATTACATGTTGGAGACCATATAAAGTAAGGTCCTACAGTTATGCACATATTGGTTCTCCCCAGATTCACACTGTGTAACATTAGAAACTTCAGCTTATTTGAACTAATACAAATGAGGTTAGACTCAGGCCAGTGGTTGAAGTGTAGTTTAGATTAAGTGTGTTGTACCTTTCTTAGGTAAGTCAATATTTGTTCCTAAAAGTACAATTATTTTGATTAAGGGAGGCAATTTTACTCTCAACTATAGGATAAAATTATTTCTAAATTCTTAATATGAAAAAGGCTGATGATCATAGCTTCCTCAAAGGAGGCTATAAAAATGGTTGCATTTGCTTACTTTTAGTTCTGTATTGTGGTGAGTGTCAGAGCCCTAAAGTTCTACGTAACTTTGAAAGTACCTTGTTCTCAAAATCAAAAAGAACAAAGTTTGGTTTCTGTTTTCTTTTATTTAATTTCTGAGTTTCCCATCCAACGATCTAGTCAAATAGACTCTGCAGCATGAAAAAAACAGATGACATGGGAACACATCACACTCAATGTCCTTGGGCATATTTTGTTGACTTTAAACAGTATCTAGCACTTCATGACAGAAAATCATTTCTATTTCAGAACTTTAACAGCTGAAATAACACAGTGATAGGTAGCCCTATACTAGTTCACTAAATACAGATTTAGAAAGACTTAAAAATATGTCCTTGACCAGTCTTGCCTGCATCATTTAATAAGCTGAGAGTCTGACCAAATTACAGTCAACAGAAAAATATAACATTTTTACTTCTAATATAAAAAAAAAAGTCTTGTGTTCCCTCTCCCTTTGAACTATACAGTATCCTGATAGCTAGGACTGTTCACATTTATTGGTCTGAGAAAAACTCATAACATCATGTTGCTCTAAAACTAACTGCAACTCAGTCAGTGCTCAAATTATATTAATGATCTCTCTATATATTCGTTTGTCTATTGAGGTAAAAGAAGGATGGAATTTTCATTCTTTTTTTCTTTTCAATTCTTACAATATGAGATACTATTTCTGATCAAAGGTTGGAAGGATAACCTTTCCTATCTATCTGAGATACAAAATATGCTGTATGTTACAAAATGCTATACTTGTAGTAGTTTTACTACAACTATGTATTTTTCAGCCATTATAGAAATAGTTTTTCCTCCCCATGTTATCAATCTTCAAATACACACCTTATCTCACCTAAATTTAGAAGATGTCTACATCCAAGAGAGTCACTTCTGGGGCTCTTTAAAGTCACTGGAGAGAACAGGCTCATTCAATGTGTGACTCACCTGATAGATAAGTACTTTCAGATGACATTACATTAGTTTCATCCTAAAGTGTCTTCTTGTTCCCATTGACTATGAAAGTTTATAACCAGGGACATAAAGGGGAACAAGAAGAATTTCTACAAGTACACTGGCGACAAAAGGAAGACTAGGGAAGATTTGGGCCCTTTCTGGAATGAAACCGGAGACCTGGCCATGAGGTCTGAGGTGCTCAATGACTTGTTTGCTTTGGTCTTCACCAGCAAGATCTCTGGCTGCACCGTCTAAGTTGCAGAAAGGGAAGGTAAGAACTGGGAGAAGGAAGATCTGCCCACTGTAAGTGAAGAGCAGGTTCAAGACCATCTAAACAACCTGAAGGTGCACAAGGCCATGGGACCTGATGAGATCCCTCCATGGGTCCTGAGGGAACTGGCAGATGAAGTAGCCAAGCTGTTAACCATCATATTAGAAAGGTCATGGCAGTCTGGTGAAGTTCCCACTGACTGCAAAAGAGGAAACATAACCCCCATTTTCAAGAAGGAAAACGAAGAAGACCCAGGGAACTACAGGCCAGTCAGTCTCATTTCTGTGCCTGGTAAGATCATGGAGCAGATCCTCCTAAGGCACATGGAAAATGAAGGAGAGGTGACTGGCAACCAGCACGGCTTCACCAAGGGCAAATTGTGCCTGACAAACCTGGTGGCCATCACGAATCATGGAGCTATGGCGTCAGTGGACAAAGGAAAACCAACTGACATAATCTACCTGGACTTCTGCAAAGCGCTTGACACTGTCCCACATGACATCCTGGTGGCTAAATTTGAAAAACATGGATTTGATGGATGGACCATCCACTGGATAAGGAACTAGCTGGATGGTCGCACTCAGAGAGTTGTGGTCAATGGCTCAATGTCCGAAAGGAGACCGGTGATGAGTGGCGTTCCGCAGGGATCGGTACTGGGGCCAGTGCTGTTTAAGATCTTTCTCAGTGATGTGGACAGTGGGACTGAGTGCACCCTCAGCAAGCTTACCAACAGCACCAAGCTGTGTGGTGTAGTTGACGTGCTAGAGGGAAGGGATGACATCCAGAGGGACCTGGACAGGCTTAAGAGGTGGGCCCATGCCAACCTCATGAAGTTCAACAAAGCCAAATGCAAGGTCCTGCACATGGGTTGAGGCAACCCCAAGCACAAATACAGACTGAGAGGAGAATGGCTTGAGAGCAGCCCTGAGGGGAAGGACTTGGGAGTATCAGTAGATGAAAAACTGAACATGAGCTGTCAGTGTGCGCTTGTGGCCCGGAAGGCCAACCAGATCCTGGGCTGCATCAAGGGAAATGTGGCCAGCAGGTGATTCTGTCCCTCTGCTCTCTTGAGGCTCCACTTGGAGTACTGTGTCCGGTTTTGGGTCCCCAATGCAAGAGGGACATTGAGCAGTTGGAACGGGTCCAGAGGAGGGCCACAGAGATGATCAGAGGGCTGGAACACCTCCCCTGTGAGGACAGGCTGAGAGTGTTGGGGTTGTTCAGCCTGAAGAAGAGAAGGCTCCAGGGGGAACTTATAACCTAAAGGGGGCTACAGGAGATATGGGGAGTGACTTTTTAAAAGTGTATGTAGTGAAAGAATGCAAGGTAATGGATTTAAATTGGAAGAGGGCAGATTTAGACTAGATATTAAGAAGTAACTCTTTACTGTGCGGGTGGTGAGGCACTGGAACAGGTTGTCCAGAGAAGCTGTAGATGCCCCATCCCTGGAGGTGTTCAAGGCCAGGCTGGATGAGGCTTTGAGCAACCTGGTCTAGTGGGAGGGGTCTCTGCCCAGCAGGGGGGTTGGAACTAAATGATCTCTAAGGTCCTTTCCAACCCAAACCGTTCTATGATTCTATGATTTTAATTTTAGATGACCAGTTCAGAAACAGCAGCCTATATCTTAGCCTCTACATTTATTCAGGTTAATCCCACTCAAAATGTCCCTTTTCCATCTACGGGGTCAGTCACAAAGAGCCAGTACTGGGAAAGTGTGACAAGGACATTTGCTGTGAATGGAGCACGCAGTACCTACCTGGTATTCTCTGCCTTGCCTGTTGGTGGAAACTGTTTAAAAAGCATATGCAGCTTTAGGGTATCTGTCCTATCACCAGCCAAGATATTTGCAAATATTCATGTGACTGGGTTTTAATGTTCTGGATCCTCACAGACAGAACAGTTGAAAGCTTAGCCTTTTGTGACTAGTGAGCAGTGAATTCTCAATGTGCTTTTCCTAGATAATGCTTGTCTCATTATAGATTAGAAACAATGTCACATGTGATGGCATGAATGGAAAATCAGACAACAATCAAAAGTCATTAATTTTGTAAAATAATATTTAAAAAGCAATGTTAAGAAATATCAATACCACTTAAATTTACATATGTTATTTTCAGGTAAATTCTGTACTTAAACACAAAATTAACCATATGATGACATGTTCTTTTGAATAGAAACGTTTTAGCTATTTGATGTATGAGTAGACTGGAAAAAAATACACATGAGAACGTCTAATACGTTATCAAATTTTCTGCAGAGCCAAAGTAAACCTACGTTATAAAATACCAGAAATTTAATAACCTCTACCAATAACATTAAGAGATATTTGAGTAATTATAAGTGACTATTGGAGAGATGTTTAAAAAATCACTTCTCAGTGGAAATAGCACTGGCCTGGTTAGCATACCTAATCTATTGCAATGTAAAGTAAAATGGATAAAATATAAATGGAAATTATTCTGAGTGCAAAATAAAGCAATTTTATTTCTGCTTTGAATATGCCAAGAATGAGCACATATTCTGTTATTTTTGATGGAATTAATAGAGATGAAAAAAAACAAAAGGATTCTGTGAAAGCCAGGTATTAAACATATTGATTTTTAATACTTAGATGGTGTCAGAACATTTTCAATGCATCAGAAAATGTTAAAAACCAACGCTACCACAATTAAGTAACTTTTTCTGTTAAGAATAGCACACAGGGAAATATTTAGCCTGCTGTGCATAATACACAACAAAAGTTTATCTCAAGAGACAGGACAGTTTCTCCATACAGAGCATGCCATTACCTTTCCTGTGTTTTGAGCCACCTATGGAATAATCTGCACATAGTTGCAATAGTGGAACACTTCAACCTTTTCGCAGCAGCCTTGGTCTCTCAATTTGCCCTGGCTTCAGCTGGGGCAGAGTTAACTTTCTTCACAGTAGCTAGCAGGAGGCTGTGTTTTGGATTTGTGCTGAGAAGAAGGCTGATAACATACTGACGTTTATAGCTGCTGCCAGGACAGTCAAAGACTTTTCATCTTCTCTGCTGTGCCAGTGCCTGCAGGGGCAGAAGAAGCTGGGAAGGAGCACAGCCCCAATTGCTAGCCTAGGATTCAACCCTAGGTTTAAGATTGAGACCCAAATTGGCCAACAGTCTATTCCATATCATGCATGTCATGCCCAGTGTATGGATGAGATTCCATCTGCAAGTACTTTCTTGCTGTCTCTCTCTCTGGGTCATCTCTCTCCAGGTTGTCTCTCTCAGGGTCACCCCTCTCTCAGTCAGCTCTTGGTCTCAGATGCACTGACTCTTATCTCCTTTCTGGGATTGTGGTTT
>NW_010118886.1:0-7261 GCF_000699245.1 Pterocles gutturalis
TGTGATCAGCCTTC
Organism: Pterocles gutturalis; assembly: GCF_000699245.1. Classification (NCBI taxonomy): domain Eukaryota; kingdom Metazoa; phylum Chordata; class Aves; order Pterocliformes; family Pteroclidae; genus Pterocles; species Pterocles gutturalis. Next base: position 15 of record NW_010118886.1, read on the forward strand.
TTCTCAGCACAAATCCAAACCAGAGCCTCACACTAGCTACTGTAAAGAAAGTTGACTCTGTCCCAGCTGAAACCAGGAGACCCCCTCTTCAGTATTGTGTTTCAGTGTTTGTCCTTTCTGGGCTTGAATTCTCTTTGAATAAAAGGCATTTTCTCCTATTTATTGTAGGGGAGGTATCTGTCATTGTGATTCAATGAAGGGTGTGAAAATTCCTCCCATATATGACTGTTTCGCTTACTGCCAGCACAGAGCTAATTTACTCTCATATAAAGTAATGTAATTAGAATACAAGAATTTACCCCCTTCCAATTTAGCATACACAGCTGTGTTGACACAGAACAGTAGTGGTCTGTACCAGACCCAAATGTCTGAGTCTTTTATGTAGACCAAGTATACAAACCTACAGTGAGGAGTTTGGTTTTCCCCAGCACTTTTTTGCTGAAGGTCTGCCAATACCTGTTCGTTAAGTTCAACCTGTTGAGTTACCCAGTCCCAGTACAGTTAACCAGGAAACCATGATGAACATAAGGCATACACTGGGGGTAGTCACTGAGCTGAATGTTTAATCACCCACACAAAACAATATCCCTTCCCCATTCTTCTTAATTGTAGTAACCACTGGAGAGCTTGGGAACTGTTAAGAGTCATTATAAGCTGTGATTCCCGCATGTCTTCTGTCATTTTCATTTCTGAAGGGGCATGCATGACTGCACACAGACCGACAGTCTTTCGTAAGGTTCATCCTGTCCATCACATATATTCTTCAGAAAAGATTTCCATTGCTTCTGCGAAATCTCAGTAATTTCTGCAGTTTTGGAGGACAAAACTCCTTGGGTAGTAAGATGTTCTCTGGAAGAGTGTCTCACAGACTGTCAGAGAGTGAATGAGAAATGCAAGAGACCTAGGACCCCTCCTTCTTGGTTAGATTTTATGTTTACATCTACTTTTTGGCTTTGGTGGAGTTTAAAATGTTCTTTCCTGAAAAGATTGTCCTCATATTGTAGTTTTAGCGTTCTACTTGATGCATTTGGCCAAGTTCTCTTCCACCAAATCCACTGCAATTTGCCAGTCTTAAAGGACTTCAGATGCTTCGAGACATTTTTTTCTCCTTCATGTTTAGCGTGTCCTTCCTAAGAATCCTTCAGATGTTCCAAAAGCAACTCTGACTTTCCCACAGCCCAGGAGGTCTGATGGAGCAAGCTTTAGGGACCAGGGATTCTTCAGAGCCGGCAGGAAATAAATGGAGCAATATCGTAAGCTCACCATTCACTGTCTGATTTGTAACACAGCCCGGAGAGTGAGAACTTCCCCGCTCCACCTTTTTCTGGTACTAGCATCAAATCTATCACCACAACTAAAAATCTTTTCCCTGTCTCTGAAGCTGGCATGTGAACAAAACCCTGTTACTTCGAGATTCACTGCCTGCCATCTCAAAAATGCAGCATTTACATTGGCTATAGGCTTCATTTTGTTTTGGAAAAAGAACCCTACTCTATCCCCCAAAGCTCTTTCAGTTTTATTTGGATTCAAATGTCTGACTTCAGAGATTTCTCACTCCTTGTTTCAGACAACCTTCTCAACACATCCTTGCACAAACATTCTGGTTTGGAAATACTGACGTCCAGTGGCACTGCAGGTATCATCTAATCAGACATCATTACCTCCTCCTGAGCCAGATGGAGGATCATAGTTTCATGGAGAGACGTGAGAGAATAAGGTTGGAAGAGCCCTCTGGGGCATGCCAAGTCCACACTCATACAAATGCATACGCGCACACACACACATCCTACGTATTCAAAGCAGGGTCAGCTAGAGAAGGTTGCTCAGGACCTTGTTGAGTTTTGAATATCTCTAGGGATGGAATCTTCACAACCTCTCTGGGCAACACATTCTAGTGGGCAATCACAACAAAAGTTGTATTCAAGTTTTATGCCAGAACCTGACTCTCTGACTCAGTTTCACCTGTACCAAACAGGTGATTCAGGAATGCTGGCAAAGCGGTTGGGTGTCACAGTTTCTTTGGCAATGTGTGGCATTCTGAGCTTGAACCTTATGGCCAACCTTCAGTCTTATGTTATACGATCAAGATCTCATAGCACATTAACATGGCTGCTCTGATGATCCTCCTACTGTATATGAGCTTTATTGGTACTTTTGTGGTGACTGCAAATGTGGTACTGATCGCAGGTGGAGCATGGTGAGTGTTTCAAGAGTGACAAAAGTCTTCTGAGCATAGAAGGCCTAGCACACTGATACAGTTGGGACATAAACAAGTGTCAGGGAACAGTACCTTAAAGAGGAATTACTGAGTGCCGTATTCAGAGCGTTTGGCTGTCCAGCCTGGGTAAGGATGTACTTCTTTACAGTTGTGTTAACTTGGAGCCATCTTCGGTGAATGCTTCAACTTACACATGTGGAGTTGCGACGGTCCTGTGACCGTGCTGCACCTCTCAGCTCTGTTTCTGGGATTTTTAAATGCTTTTCTCTGTGAAATGAAAGTAGCTTTGGGAAGTATTGCAGATAATGAAATAGTCCAATTCTGCGTACCAGGAGCAGTGACAGGGGCTCAAGTGCTTTATCTCATTCTGTACAAGCGGCGGTTAGTTGTAAACCACTATGCAATTATTATTTGATTGCATTATTATTATTTTGCACTTTAGTGAGGGAGATGTAACAGTATTTTTGATCAGGGAATGATTACTAAACCGGAGTTTGAAAACCATTTCCTTCCAGCTAATGTTGCAAAATGAGCAGGATGTGCACTTGTTAACCTGAACGTCACTCTGTTCACCTTTCACATCAGTTTTTGAAGCGCGTTATAGAAGTATGGGACAGGGACTAGTTACAGACTACCCTTGAACTCATAGCCTCCGTTGTTACATTCTTTAAGTAATAAGACTTGAGCTTATATTCCAGAGGTGGGAACAAGAGCCCGGGGCTGAGGAAGGCATAGGAACTTCTTACGCTGGCTTCCCCAGAGCTGTGTGCCTCAAACCACATCCTTAGTTGTAACAACATGGCCTAGAAATCTATTTAGTGTAATCCATTGTATGAAGCATCAGATATGCTGCGTTAGCTGGCTGATAATATCTGAAGGATTAGCAACAATTGCTCTAAAGTCTTAAAGAACTAAGGCACCATCAAATTAACTTATACGGCACAAGGGAATTACAAGACATAATGACATTTTTATCACAGAATAAAAGCTGTCTTTATTAAGCCTTACTGACATGTAGGTCACTTGATTTCGTGGCAAGTTTAGTCATGTTGGCTCCTCCTGCTAGCGGCAATGGGTGTGAATTAAGGAAATGTTGGATATCGCTAATAATATGCTGAATCCCTTGACCTCAACAGAAACCAGCAAGGGTATCAGGTACTCAGGGCTAGTCAAGAAGCAGTCAGACCATCCTGCTATTATTTCTAGTTTACATCTGCTATCACAATACAGCATTACGTCTAGAGCATTGTGTTGCACGGGACTGCTATGGCATAAAGAGAAAACAAGCTGGCTGGAGGCACAAGAGCACTTGTTGCCTAAGGCGAGCTGCTCACAGACATGCCTTGTGTCTACCAGAGTGTGAATTTGTCTCCCTGTGCTGTTTATCTGCAAAAGGCAATGTTGATGTGTCGCACCTTTGCTGTTTTTCAGGGCCCCATCCTCAAGCCCATGCACCAGCCGTTGCTGGTTTCACAATGAATCACCCATTGTGAGGACATCCAAAGGCTGTTTTCATGTAATTCTTTACTCCAAGGCCAGAATGGTAATGAGTTCCAGCAAGACAGTAAAATCATACCCGCATTATGTTGCAATCTCATTGTGTTGCACAGCGTCATCCTGGGAGCCCCATGTAGGAAGTCACTTCTGCACTGGTGGCACGCAAGCATGGACACTGTCGTGTCATTCTGAAACAGCAGTGGTGGTCCCTCTCCAAGGGCTGCAGGGCTGCTTCCTGCCCAGGAGCAGCGATCAGCACTGTAACATCGCTGCTCAGTGAGAACGCTTCTGCTCCTGGCAGGAGGCATTTCATCGCCCCGCAGCCTAAGTTCCTGGTGGGGTCAGCAGAATCACCTGTCCTGCTACGAGGATCAGTAAGTGGATGCATTAGATCCTCTCTTTCGGCACAAAGCCAGCAGACAGCAAACACTTGTAAAAGTCAGGAATAGCAGTGTGCGTGCACAGGCTTTGGAGCAGCACTTGCATTTACCAGACGGCATCTTAAAGCATTTGGTGCAGAGCTTACCATGGGTTGTAAGACTCTAGCACCAGCAAGCATCCCGTTTTCCTGGTTTTGAAGAGTATCTAGAACAATGGGCTACTTAGCTGAGGCCAAGCTTTTGCACACTGCCTCAGTAAAAATGAACAATAGCAGCAGTGACTCAGCCCGAGGTGCTCTGCGCACTGCCCCATGGCTGGGCCACAGCGCTTTGAAACGGGACAGAGCCTTGCCTCACCCTTCAGCTCTCTTACACAACCAGCTGCTTGCTTTTGTCCCAAGCAGAGGCCTGGATCTCAAGGCTGAGATCAGAATCTGGATGGGAAGCTCCCACTCCCATGCAGGTATTTGAATACAACAATTTATTCTGAGGCTCACGCTGAGGAGCTGATGTTGCTTTGTGAGAAGAAAACATAGATGTGAGAAGAAAACATAGATGTGAATTTTCAGTTTAAGGCAAGTCTTTTGTGAACTAAAAGAACAAGGACAACCCAGGACAAAACCAGCAAGTAAATTAGATTTATTGCATGTACATGATGTGGAAGATCGATAAACTCAGACAAAAGACAGTCACACGCCTAAAGCATCAACCTGGGATGCAGAAGAGTTCAGTACAGCTCTTGGCTTTGGTACAGAGTTTTTTGAGTCTGGGATAGTCGATTAGGCCAGGATCTGCAAAGATCTCGTCAAAGATGAGACTGCCTTCCTCAAAGGTCATTCCAGAGCAAATTAATTACCTCTGAAGATTTAAGTTTTATTTCTTTGTGCCTGACTTCTGCTCTATGGCAATGGCATAGCTGCAGAGATTGAAGCTGGCTGTCTGCCAAGAGATGTGTGTGAGGTACCGTGACTCCTTTTTAGAGCTTCAGAAAAAGAAACACTGAAGTATATAGCATGGAGGAAAGGTAGTTTAAAAGCCTTGAGAACTGGGGGATTGATATTTTTATTTTAATAAAGAATATATAAGTTTTAAAAACGAGGAGCAGCGGATGCCATGGGTTACGTGATTAAATAAAGTATTGGCACAGTTCTTAGACACAACAGGTACAGACCTCAGACAATGTAAGTGAAACTGGCTTTTCTTTTTGTAAAAGTAGGGTTTGTGAGCTACCAAGTGTACTTTGAAGTGTGGATCTAGAAGACCTTTGAAAGAAACATCAACTTCATTCTGTGTATTTTGCTTGAAAATATGCAAATTATGGATACAAGATTATCTTTAACACTTCAGGCACTTTAACCTTTAAAAATGGAAACAAAGTCTGTAATTCAGAAAAGCAAAGGCTTGCTTGCTTGCTTTCTTCCTTCCTGAAATAAATCTACTTTATAATCTTCTGGAAAGGATTCAAGCAATATATTTCACCCTAATCGCATTTCATAAGCAAATAAACTAACACCGAAAAAAAATGCTTAAATTGGCTTGTGGTTTTGCCCCACACCTTCGAGCCAGGAAATGCAGCTCCAAGTGACACACCGGTTTTCATTCCAGGCTGTTTTGTTTTCATAGCAGTGCCAGTTATAGACACGAGCTGAAAGCTGAACTTCCTGCCAGGATGCGGGTCACACTTCTAATGTAGGAATTGCATGATTTATTTCTCTTTTGCATTACTTGACCTAGTGCATTGTTGGGGATTGCAAAGGTCTTATTCACCCCACCAAAATCCCTGCTGTTATTTCCCTATCACACTTTCCACTTGTGTAATCGGAGATTTTTTCCCCCGTCTCACATGCCTTAACAAGAGCTCTTCAATTAGAAACACTACCAGGATTTTCTTCTGGTATGTGACACAGCGCAAGCTCCAAGCACCTAGGCATCAAAGAACTGTATGACTATACTGTAACTACACGTAAGTCCCACCGCCATTGCCATTTCTAATATCAAATTCCTTTCACATGTGCATAGTTCACCCGTCTTTTGAATTCAGAAGTTTAATTGTTCTGTTTCAGAAGGTGTGAAATACAGGAGAACATACTGAGCATCTGATCATTAAATGACCATTACAGTCGATTAGAATCTTTTACTTCCAAAAGTAAAGAGAAATAAATTCACAGAATCCATTTGAAAGTATTTTTATTTGAACACAGATTGCAAAGCAGAAGACTTCCCTGTTATTAATTCCAACATTTAAATATTTTTAAATTTATTTTCAAATAATGTCAACATAATTTATTATGTCTTGAGTGAGATAGCGGCCACAAAACACCGTCAGGAATCGGTGCTCAAGTTTATAGCAAGCGGGCAGGTTACCAGCAGTGGGTATTGGGGCCCAGCAGGGACCAGCTGCTCCCGAAGGCCCAGGAGCCAAGCGCCACAACCCAGCAGGCAGGGCAGGGACCTCCCCCAGCACCCACGCAAGGTGAGCCAGGCACAGAGCACAAGTTCAACCAGGAGCCCACATCACCAGGCAGGTTCATGGCAAAGAGGCAAATCCAAGGTCAAGCCAGACGGTCAAGCCAGACACTCAAGTGACAGGTCAGGGGACCGGGTCAATGCTGTCCATGGCCAGGCAGACCACGAGATGGATGCTGACCCAGAGAGACAAGCCCTTCTCCAGCACAACTCAAAAAGAGTGAGAATGCCAAAGCCAGGGCTTAAACAGCCTCTGGGCCCAGGGGTGAGGGTGTGTTTGGCAGGGGCACTAGCAGGGCACTTTGATAGCACCAGAAGCGTTGTCAGTGAAATGCATGACAAATGTAGAATGACACCTAGAATAAAACGCTGGCTGCTGCTATAGATTTTGAACTGCCTGTTTAAAAGCTTTCCAATGTATTGTAAGTTTTGGCCCCAATACAGTGTCCAAACACAGACTTAAACTGTGTTCTTTAGGATTGCTTTGAACAGGAACAGAATGATCTGATACCCAAGTGATTTCCAGAACTTGTCACAAAGAGGTGCTCATATTTTATTTTATGAGAACCAGCATAATTTTTGATCCTACACTGAAAGTAACCTGCAGCAACAAGTCAGTGCGTGCGTATACAACCAGGCAGGAAATAGCAACCTGTTGAGTGGCTAACGAGCGTCCCCTCTTAACA
>NW_010118886.1:7292-10231 GCF_000699245.1 Pterocles gutturalis
AACACAAGTGCTGCATTGTATTGTCAGGTCTGCTCCGGAGCCTGTGCGTGTAGTGTTTTGCTGTGTCAGTTTCGGGCACATCTTCCGGGTCCTGGAAGTCGTCAGGTTGTCCATGTGGGTCATAACTGGCAAGCAGCTTATGGTTATTAACAAGATGTGTCACTGAGCAGCCTCAGTGAAAACTGTGTCTAAAAGAGAGTGAGCATCTTATCCCAGGAGAGCGTATGAAAGACAGAGATGTATCTAAATCCATTCCCTCCCTCCCTGCATTTTTGTTCTCCTTCCTTCCCTCTTTTCTTGCCCAGGTCACCACAGTAGAATGCAGCACAATAAAATGTAATTACAGTGCTTGTCAAAGCAGTTTAATGAGGAAGTCAAGTTTTCCCCTACGTATCCTTTAGCCAGGAGGTAAGGCCGCAGTACCCATGCACGATACATCCTGCTCCCGGGAACCCTCGCCAAGTTTCATCTCCCACCGTGTCCTCCGTTACCTAAAACCGGGGTAAGCAGTGCCCAGCCCCGATGCTGCCGTGGCTGCAGCATCCGGCAGCAAGAGAAGCTCGGGCATCCCTCTTCAGGGATTGCGGCAGCCCCTGCGGGGCCAGGCGGGCCCACAGCTCCACCTGGGGGCCAAGTCTGGTACAGCAGCCTCCTGGCACTGCTCAGAGCTTGCTCCTCGTGACATGGAGAGACAGTTCAGGTCCAAAATCTGTATGTCTGGTGCTTTTCCTGCACATCGAGTGCGTTCCACCTGACCATTACTTACGTACAAGAATATTTTGCTCTCGCCCTGGAAGCTACAGCCGTGTTGTGACTGCTTGTTCCCCAGGGTTAGCCCTGGCTGTGATCACATATTATTAGATATGATTAAAAGGTCACTGATGATGGACACATGCTCTACCATACTTATGTCGTACGTACATGAAGAGTTTGAGGACAAGAACTTTTTCCTTTTTATATGTAACTCAGCTTTTTAAGGCTAAGTTTTCACCTTCCTGATTCACTTCCCATCAAACAGCACAGATCCCAAAGCAGCTCTGGGGCACTCAGACCATCTCTCTGCAGTAAGTGACCATTTTATATAGCCCTGCCTTCTGTTTCTAACCTTTTATTCTTCCACAGAAGTAATTTCTCCTTTCCTTTCTTGAAGATCCTTTGGTGCAGGACATCAGTTTGTTCCAGGGAGCCTGGCTATGCCTGACACCTGGGTCCCCACCACCTGCAGGCATCCTAGCAGGACCTGCACTGTGGCTTTCACCAGCAAAAGCTGTGTTAACGCTTCCTCACTATTTTAAATGTAGCCCTGTGTTCACTGCCTCTATTCTATATTCTCTTTTCTACTAATTTACTGGTAAAGGCATCAGCTTACTTGCCTGTAATGTTCCAGGCTTTCAGAAGACTTTAAATCCAGACCATTTGCAAGCCTCTTTTTTTTAAATTAGAGGCTGGGCATCTGCTATGTTCTATCTGCATACATAGCACGCCATTTGACTATTCCTTAAACCTTGGAAGCTGCCTTCCTTTGGACTAGCCTCTGTAATACTGTTCAGTTACATGGGCCCTTAAAGCATCTTTCCAGCATAAATGTAACAGTTATTTTTTCCACACTTCAGAGTCAATAAAGCATTTTCACAAGTGGTAACTCTGATACACAAACACTGACAGGTCTGACATGCCTTCCACCAGTGGGAGACTAAATTATCTTCAGCTTTGCCAAGTTAAATACAAAACTTTTGTCAAGGCAACGTCTGTCAGCCAGATAGGTTCCTCCTGGGGGCTGCCCCACCTTGTAGTACTGCCACCCCACTGCATCCTCGTTATCCTGGAGTCACGGGACAGGCACTGCAGAGCTCACAGGTGTTTCTGAATTGTACTGCTGATTACTTCCATTAGAGACAATTATTAGCATCAGTGTTTATATTGGAATGGTGGAGTTTTTCGGTTCTTTAAAGGGCAGGTGAAAGCCTAACAAATGTGCAATCAAACGTCTGTGGTCTAAGGAGTCAAGAAAATGTGACATACTAAGGAACAAGCCCAACATAAGATAAGCAGTTGGCATATCAAATAACTTTTATTAGTTCATCTTCTTTACATTTAAATTTTGAATGCAATAGCATTTACTCAGTTCATGCACCAGGGAAGGCTTGCAGTAACATTTTACTGGAAACAGACTTGTGGAAAAGAGCTAAAGAAACTCAGAACAGATCAGGATAGACAAGGTGCATTGAAAGCTGGCAGAAAGTGTTTTTACATTCACAAGAACTTCTAAAAAAATCCAAGAGCCATTTTAGTATTGTTTCAGCTGGTAAATATGAAAAAACACAGTTTTGCAAGACAAATTTGGAGTTACGGAATTTTAGTTTCACACATCAGTGTTTGAACAGATACTGCATTAATTAAATTACTACTGAAAATACTTTCACAGCTTTTTTACTCTGTAGAGATCATGGGAGCTTGTAAAAATTAAATGCTGCAGTACCATTTACAGTCAGGCCATAGATCAAAGCTCCTGGATACAAACAACCTGAGGCATAAGGATTTGAGTGTCTCAGCTCAGTACTTTTTAACTACATTTGCTGTTGTGTTTGCTTTTAAGAGAAAAAAAATTAAAAGTATAAATGAAGATTGTTCAGTAGATATATCTCAGTTACAGTGCCTGGCACAGCAGCCCCAGTCACCCCAGGAGATGGAGGGGAGCAGGAGTAGCCATGACTCACGTGAGGTCTCTGGTGCACATTTTGCTGCAGGAGCCAGCAGGGGAAGTGCAATCTCAGCAGGCTGGGCTGCAGGCTACCTGCAGCCTCAGCCCGGCTAGCCCTGACAGACACCCTACCCCACCGCTCCCCGGCAGCAGTTCAGCTACTCAGTACACCCCTTGTCACTTCACCTGGTTAAAATCTGCCCTGGTGCCTTAGCAAGGCACGCTGACCAGAGCCAGG
>NW_010118887.1:0-211 GCF_000699245.1 Pterocles gutturalis
GTGGGAAGTTGTGGCTCTTCCATGACCACCAGAAGTCCTTGGTGGCCATTGGTAGGCAAAGGTGGCCATGGTGGACCTCCATGACCATAAGAAGTTCTTGGTGGCCATGGTGGGCTTCTGTGGCCATGAGAAGCCCTTGGTGGCCAAGGTGGGCTTCTGTGGCCATGAGAAGTCCTTGGTCACCATTGGTGGCCAAAGGTGGCCATGGTGG
>NW_010118888.1:0-1845 GCF_000699245.1 Pterocles gutturalis
CGTAGCAGGTCATTAACTGCTTCCTCCTTAATTGTGGGAAGGTTATTCTGCTTTATGTTCCCTGTCATTCTAGTACCTCAACCACAGGCTCCAAGTGACAAATGTACACCACTATATTTCCCTCCACACCTTTTTACCACCCACTAGATTAAAATGAAAATCTTGTCGTGAAAGTAAATTATTCATTATTCAAACAATTGATACCATTTAAATTGGTTTACTTTGTGGTTTAGCTGATACTTAGCTTTCATAGCGCAGTGCCACAGCCTTGATAATGGCACTTCATAAGGCCATGATGTACATGCCACAGCTTTAAAAGATATTCATAGCATGCTATCTAAACATGTTTTTTATTCTGGCAGAAAGCATAGTCTTTAGGAAGTGGATACTTTTTTTTTTTTTTTAAGATGGACGTGACAAGTCATGGGGGTAGTAATGTGCCAAGGAAACAAGAACATTATTAATCTGTGATGTTCTATAAAGCTATTACAAATATATATATTTACTTTTCAGTGAACTTTTTGAAAACACACATGGGAACTTAAGGTGTGAAAAGTCCTGTATTATACTTAACTCTGTGCGGCAGAGCTCATTCTAGCATAGGCAGCTTTGCCTTGTAACCCTGTGCTTTACCCCTGCAGCGTCCCTCTGGCATTCACCCTCGTGAATCACAGCAGAGCAGTATTGTCAGGGCTCTCTTAAACAAGCAATTTTATTTCTGCCCACTCACCTGCCACTTCAGTTCATGAGGCAATCACCAACTGCAAGACAAACAGTCTAGCAAAGGTGCTCACTACACTACTTTTAAGACAAGAATGCCTACTGCACCGATGAACTCGTCTTATGGTAATATTCTGGTATAAATGAAGGATGCTGAAAAACAAAAACTTTGATTCAACTTTAAAAATTATAAACTGAGGCACCTATAACACAGAACATTTTGGCTCAGTTTGGGGTCAGGTCTTATGGCTGGCAGAAGAGGTGCATTCTCCTGCTGAGGCAAGGATTCCAGTTTCTGCACATCTGACGTGGAGAGTGTTTTCGCACTTAGGTTTTTCAAGCTTTGGGTCTTTGGTCTGGATGTTAGAGCTTCTGCAGTTTCTTAATGCTGGTGCTGTAGGGGGATAGTCTTTCAAAGTGGAAAGCAAATTAATTATTTTTGGTCCATAAAAAACACGCAAAGAGAAATAACTGCATATAATTTTCTTGGTCACTATTGGAAATAAAATTGTGCTGGTGCAGTGCTCAAAGCCAAGACCCAGGGCAGCTTCCCACTTCCTGCAAATAAGAGGAGAAGATCAGAAAGAGAGGTTGTGAACAGGTAACTCCTAGCAATGTCAAGCTAAGGCACAGATGGAGCTGAACTTGGCGAGGGGCATGAAAAATAACAAGAAGGGGTTCTACCAGTACATAGGCAGGAGGAGACGGGCCACGGAGAGTGTTCCCCCTCTGATAAATGAGAAAGGAGAACTGGCATCCTCAGATATGGAAAAAGCTGAGGTACTTAGTAAGTCCTTTGCCTCAGTCTTCACTGGTGGTCAGGCTTCCCATGTCTGTCAGGACCCTGAACCTCTAGATGAGGGTGAGAGGAGTGGAATCCTTCCCACTGTAACAGTGGAGCAAGTCCGAGACCGCCTCACGACACTGAACGTATATAAGTCTATGGGGCCAGATGATATGCATTCCAGGGTTCTGAAAGAGCTGGCTGATCTGGTTGCCGAGCCGCTCTCCATCATATTTGAAAAATCATGGCTGTTGAGTGAAGTCCCCGGTGACTGGAAAAAGGGAACCGTTACTCCCATTTTTAAGAAAGAAGGAAAAGAAGACCCAGGGAACTACAGGCTG
>NW_010118889.1:0-276 GCF_000699245.1 Pterocles gutturalis
GTGATATTCGCTTTCCTCCAGTCCTCCAGGCACCTTCCCCGTTCCCCATGACTTACCACGGGTGCATCCCATCAGGACCCATGGATTTATGGGTGTCCAGCTTACTTAAACAGTCCTTAACCCAGTTGTCATCTACCAAGGCAAACTCCTCCTTTATCCTGACTTCCTCTGGGTCTTCAGGGGTATGGGGCTCCTTAGGACAGCCTCCGGCAGTACAGACAGAAACAAAGAAGGCATTCAGTTACCCTGCCTTCCCTGTATCTTCTGCAAGCAGAG
>NW_010118889.1:513-7968 GCF_000699245.1 Pterocles gutturalis
AGATCCCTGTTTAACCATGCAGGTCTCCTGGCACCCTTCCTCGACTTCCTACCCATCGGGATGCACCGATCTTGAGCTTGGAAGAAGCACTCTTTAAACGCTAACCAACTATCTTCAGCCCCTTTACCTTCAAGTACCCTGTCCCATGGGATTTCCCCTAGCAATTGCTTGAAAAGGCCAAAGTTGGCCCTACTGAAGTCCAGGGTTGTGATTCTGTTATGGCCACATGAGATCCTGAACTCCACCACCTCACGGTCACTGCAACCAAGGCTGCCCTTAACCTTCACCGCTTCAACCAGACCCTCCTTATTCATGAGAACAAGATCTAGCAACGCTCCTCTCCTAGTCGGCTCATCCACCATTTGTATCAGGAAGTTATCATCAATGCACTAGAGAAACCTCCTGGACTGCGATGGCTGGCTGAGTAGGCCTTCCAGCAAACATCAAGGTAGTTAAAATCCCCCACGATCACCAGGGCCTGTAATTGCAAGGCTGCTATCAGCTGCCTGTAAAAGGCCTTGTCGACTTCCTTGTCCTGATCCAGTGGCCTGTAATGGACACCCACGATAGTATCACCCATACCACCCTGTCCCTTAATTCTCACCCACAAACTCTCAACTCGCTCGTCACACACCGCTGGACAGTACTCAATACATTGTAGTTGCTCTCCCACGTAAAGAGCAACTCCCCCACTTCACCTTGCTGACTGTCTTTCCTGAGAAGGGTATAGCCACCCATGACTACATTCCAGTCATGTGAGCTGTTCCACCATGTCTCTGTAGTTGCCACCAGGTCATTATCTCCTGACTAAACACGGATTTAACTCCTCCTTCTTGTTCCCCATGCTGCACGCCTTGGTGTACAGGCATTTCAGGGAGCAAGCCGAGCACGCCTGTTTCACCCTAGCAGAGTGGGAGGACCCCTGGTCTTTATCAATACTAGAGCGCTGCCCCACTGGTGCAAGCCCTGTTACAGTCACCTCCCCCCAAATAAAGATTCTAAGAATGGACATATGAAGTAGATCTAGTGGAAAAAATCAAGGTAAAGGTTTTGCAAGGTTTAACTGTAATAAATTCTAATGGTAGTTTTCTGTCCCAGGAGTAGAAATCTCCCTCGTGAAAGCTCTGTCCCTTGAGTGTTTAGTTTTCAAGTAGACTGAATGCATTCATACTGAAAACACACATAAAAACACAGACATATCTTCACAAATGTTATATTTGGCAATAATTTGCGTATCTTAGATATTCTTTAGGCAAAAAAATAACAAGATAAAAACACAGAAAACACAATACCTCAGCGAGAATCAATGGGACAGAAAACTCATTTCTACTTTTGTGCTTGACTACTTATTTTAGGTTAGGAAATTATGTGATCTTTCTGCAATGCTCTGTTCTCTTTTGGCCTTGTCAATATTTTCAATGCTTGAAGATGACGAATGCAAGAACAGCTTCGGCCCATAAAGGAGCCCTTGACTCCTTCAAATCTGGTACTAAGCCTTTAGGTCACAGCTCTCCTGCTTCATTCTTTAACTTTGTCCGAAAGTAACTTGAATCTAATTTGCAAGATTAGGAATTTTAAGGAAACAGTGCCAGCCAGCATTAAACTAGGGTGAACAAAGATATACTTTCTAGGATAAAATACTTGTCTTCTGATCAAAGATGGGACTTTATCACATTCCTCCATTTAGAAAGAGAACTGAAAGGGAAACTGAATGGGCTCCCATAGCAATGAGGTTTAGTCTTAGCTTGAATCTCTGCTGTGTCAAGAAATAATAACAACAGCAACAACAATAATAAAACATTAATAGTAGTAATAATAAAAACAAAAACAACAACAACAACAATAAAGATATGCTTTTACTTCTACCTGGTAAACAGACAAAGTGACTACAAATTTCTATGACAAAAAGGGCTGGTGGGGGATGTGAAGGCTAGGAGCAGCCTTGGCTGCAGTGACCATGAGTTGGTGGAGTTCAGGATCCTGAGAGGAGTGAGCAGGGTAAAAAGCAAGATCACAACCCTAGGCTTTAGGAAGGAGATTTTGGCCTCTTCAGGAAGTTTGCTTGACAGAGTGCCATGGGATAAGGCCCTAGTGGGAAGAGGGGTCCATCCAAGAAAGCTGTTTGATACTCAAGGATCACCTCCTCTAAGCTCAAGAATGTATCCCAAAAGCAGGTAATCAAGACAAGGTGCCAGAAGGTCTGCATGGATGAACAACAAACTCCTGGTGAAAGTAAAAAAAAAAAAAAAAAAAGGAAGTATACAGAAGGTAGAAGCAGGGACAGGTAACCTGGAGTAGTGTGGAGACACCACCTTGCCATGCAGAGCCCGGGTTAGGAAAGACAAGGCTTACCTGGAGTTTAATGTGGTGGGGGTTGTCAAGTTAACATTAAAGTCTTCTGTTAACAGAAGCAGAAGGAAGACTAAGGAAAACATGGACCCACTGCTGAATGGGGTAGGGGCCCTGCTGACACAAGACGTGGGAAAGGCTGAAGTACTCAATGCCTTCTTTGTTTCAGTCTTTACTAGGAGGACCAGCCACAGAAACCTGAAGCCCTAGTGGCAGAGGATCAGATTAGGGAATACTTGAAGCAAACTGGATATGCATAAGTCCTGATAGGATGCACACAAGTGCTGAGGGAATTGGTTGAAGTCACTGCAAGGCCGCTCTCAATAAACTTTGAATGATAAGATAATGGAGACTGGAGAGGTGCCTGAGAACTGGAGGAAAGAAAATGTCACTCTTGTTGGCAGGAAGAGGAGCAAGGTGGACCCAGGGAACTACAGGTCAGTCAGTGGAAGGTGAGGAATAAATTAACCCATGAAACCAGTTCCAGGCACATAAAGGACAAGAAGGTAACCGGGGATACTCATCATGACTTCATCAAGGTGAAGTCACGCTCAACCAAGCTGATAACC
Source organism: Pterocles gutturalis (assembly GCF_000699245.1). Lineage (NCBI taxonomy): Eukaryota > Metazoa > Chordata > Aves > Pterocliformes > Pteroclidae > Pterocles > Pterocles gutturalis. Next base: position 3,432 of record NW_010118889.1, read on the forward strand.
TGTTATGATGACATGATTGGTTTGGTAGCTTAGGGGAGAGCAGTGTGTCTTGTGTACCTTGACTTTAGTAAGACTTGTAACACTGCCTCCCACAGCATCCTAAAAAAAACCTTTTTGCTGTGAGGTTGACTGAGCTTAGCTGTAGTTTGCCCATAGACATCTTGGAGTCTCCGTCTTTGAAGATATTTAAAAACTTACTAGACCTGTTCCTGGGCAACTTGTTCTAGGTGACCCTGTTCGAACAGGGTGCTTGGGCAAGATGAGCTCCAGAGGTTCCTTCCAACTTCAGACATTCTGTGATCCTGTGACACTTGCAGAGGCGCTTGACAAGGAAAACATCTCTCTAAATCTGAGAATGTGAAAAGCAATTTGCATCATCCAGACCCAAATTAAAGTAATCTTATGTGTTCACGGAAAGAAAGTAGAAAAAAGGCGAAGATTCTGGAAGTATTTTAAGGCTCCCTATAACTCCCAGACAGCAAATGTACAAACATCAATGTTCGGAAGCATCAAGAATATCTTGTTGTTAAAGAACTAAAACTGACAGCAGCAATAGCAGTGAGAAAACAGAAGCAGCACAAGGTTTAAGGTGCCACTTCAGTGATACTGAAGCTGATGGATGAGCTGATAGAATCAAGAAACATCAAACAAAACAGAGGACACGGATATCTGAAACACTCATTTGAGATGGGATGTGAGATCTCACTGGGCCTCATTCACACAGGTTTACCTTTTGGACGAAACCTAGTTTTGTAAGAGAGTTCGTATGTCTGCACTGCGTTTTGAAGGGCAACTGCTCTTTGCCATCAAGCTTTAAGAATTATTAGTAATTTTTTTTTATTATTTCTGAGGTGACGTGTGGAAGGTAACAGAATCTAGAATTGTTAAAATAACAAAATTTAAATGCATAGAACTTGAAAATACTTGCTAGTAAAATTGAATACCTCAAAATCTATGAGGTAAACACTCATAACCCTTTGCATTTTTTTTAAAACATTGTGGTTTTTTTAAATGATGACAAATATAAATGAATACCATTCATCAAATACAAAAATGGATTCTTAAAATCAGCAGTGTGAGAGAAAAATTTTACTTGTTAAGCCATCTTAAAATATGAAGGCAATCCAGAGTTTTCAGTGTATCTTCTCATGTTATCCACTATGAACTCTGCCAGACAATTGGAAAATCTGCTCTTGACACTGAACTCCAACCTGTGTTTTACAAACAAGCTCTCTTTGCCCTCAGCTTGAACACCACCCCCCAGGCAATATTCAAAATACCAAGTTCAGCATATTTGGCTGTTTCACAAAGGGTATTGTTTTGTTTTGTGGCCTCAAATCTATTTATAGATTGTACAACAAGAAACTGCAAATGTCTATACAGACTGCATGATGGTTGAGTATTCTCTCCTGAAATACAATTGTTTCAACAAGCTCCAGTTCTCTTCCCAGCACAACAAAATACTCCAGAATGATTACATTTAGTGGGAAACCAGTTCTCTTAAGATTTGCTTGCCATACCCATATCGTGTCACAGCTGCAGTCTCTGTAGCAATCAACAGTGCTGAAAGTCTGAGGGATGTGAAACAGAGGTATATTTAGTTGCCTTCTGAGCCATCATTCAAAACATCAGGGAAAGAATTGCATTTTCCGCATTACACAGAAGAGAATTAAGCAGCCTGTAGTATGTTTGCTATGAGAAAAAGAAAAGTATTTAGCAACTAATTAGTCTGCTTTGTCCTAATTCTGCTGCAGGACACCTAACATGAAGACGGGAGTTAAAACAGGATATCCCGCAAGTATTTGATAACTGTCTGTGGTGTCCTGCAGTCAAAAGAGATGGCAGGTATGTTAGTAGAAAGGGAATGGCTATGCAGACAACAGTGTTAGCATAGAATGGATTGTGTTAATCCCTTTGTGTGCTGTACAGTAACCACCAGTTTTCTGGTTTCTAGGTTGGCTTGCACTGAAGCTGAATGTTATTGTACTTGCACAGATTCCAAGCACTTAATCTGATTATCTGTTTGAGCAATTTAAAAGAAATATTTCCTTTTCAAGAAATTGCTGTCTTTGCAGATAAGTGTGGATTGTGGTTGTTTGTTTTGTTGGTTTTTTTGTTTGTTTGTTCTTTATGTGACTTCTGTCTTAAGAATTTATACAGTTTGCTAAACCTCAGGCAATAAAAAGTCATTGCTGTGAAAAGGAGCTTCACTGACAATACTGATCATGAAATACAGTGTGTGTAAACACTGAAATATCTAAAAATTCTATTTATGTTCATTCATGACTGCATAAATGATGAAAAAACTGTTAATTTCTCGTCCCCATTCAAAGCTATTGGCTGACTTGTTAAACTACTGAAAATTATAAAGAAGCTCCGAAAGTTATTTGTTTCTCAATGTAGTTCTCATATGAAAGTGCAATTACCATCTTTATTCTTCAATATTGTATATGCATTAATAAGGATCATGCTGTAACAACTGATATTCTACAAAATTCGAACTGAAACACTGAATTTTAAAATAGCCATGTAAATTACAGGACCTCTGGGAACTTGTCAGTATACCTGCACAAGACTGGTCAATTCTGTGTGCAGGTGGGTGTCATGCAGGTCTGATCTGAAGGTGCAATGTGACAAAACATCTCAGGACATTTGACCATGTTCTGGAACTACAGGACTGTCAGGTCCTTCATATTTCAGACCTTTCTTATTGCATACTGACTGCAAATGCCAGCAGAATAAGTGTGCCTGCCCATTTAAAAGACTGTGGAGATATAGCAGTTTTTTAACATTAAGGGGTGCTACGTCATACATATGACTTGCTTTGGAAAGCTAAATCCTTCCTGAGATCCAGGACTGACCCATAAGCCAAAAAGACAACAGTGCTAGTGGTACCATCACACCTTTTGTGGGACAAAGTCTTCCAGTCCTAATGTGATGTTACGATACTGCACTAGACAGCTTTTCTGCCTCACTTTCTCTCTGAGGTGAGGTTATAACCAGCCAATCAACCAGCAATTGCTGCAAGCAATTGAAGAGTCAAGCTTGGACAGCAGAAGCTGATCTTCCCTGAATGAGAAAAATTTCCAGCTTGAGTAACCATACCTGAGCTGTGCACTGGCTTATAACAGTTTAATCACCATAGAACATAGTAATAAACTGTAACTCATGTGCTAGAGGGTGCTCATTCTGAGTCTGACTGTTGATCCTAAATGTTCCTACAAAAGTATAGGAAACACCTGATATTTTAAGACATCATGACTTCCAGTATATGCATAATCTTGGTGGCTGTCCTTCAACATTTTGCCAAAGGTCTTGCCATTAGTGTCTGTTGGTTCAGGATGATTTTCTACTTTATTAAAGTTGAAAAATAATCAAAACACAATGAATGGGTCTGAAAAGGTCTGCCTCTGATGTATATACTTCTGATATATGTATTTCTATACATTCAGTTTAATCTCTTCATGTATATGCACACAAACATAAATGTTTGTATATGTGTGTATGGACAGACAAACATACATGTAAAATGAATCTAGCACGTACTTGCAAGGATTTTGTCCTGAGTGTATAAGTCAAAAACTTATTTGCAAATTAAACTGCCTGAGCTTGACAGCAGTAGCTACACTTACAATTGTAGAAGGCCTTAGCAAGGAGTTTGGAAGTGATCCTTTTCCTCCTGAAATAACACAAAAAGCATATTCCTGCCATAACGAGAAATCCAATTAGAGTTTGTTTTACTATAAAGCCTATTTGGCTTGGCTAGAGTTAAATGTTGGTGATACAGGTTGCCAGAAGCTGGGTTCTATGTCCAAAGACAAACCTATAGGTTTTAAGACTTTGGAGCACCTCTGAGTGTGTGGTTATGGCAGACAGATAGAAATTTTCAGTGTGATTCTGAAAATAATAAAATAGAATGGAATAATAGAACCATAGAATGGTTGGGGCTGGAAGGGACCTTAGAGATCATCTAGTTCTAACCCCCCTGCCATGAACAAGGATACCTTCCACTAGACCAAGTTTCTCAAAGCCTCATCCAACTTGGCCTTGAACACCTCCAGGGAGGGGTGTCCTGGGTTAAGCAGAGACAGAGTTAACTTTCTACATAATAGCTAGAAGGTCAGAGATGTGATGGGTTAGCCCTTGTCTGGGGGCCAAACAACACATACCCGCTCACACAATTCCGCCCTCATCTGAGGACAGAGGAGAGAATTAGAGGGGTAAGTGGAAAAAAGGACTCGTGGGTTGAGATAAGGACAATTTAATAACTAAACTACAATAATATTGAAAATAATACTATATACAAATATACAAATGAGTGATACACAGTGATACTACCCTCCCACCCCCCACCCGATGACCAAAGGCCCAGCCTGTTCCCGGCTAATGATCGCGGAACTACACTCATGATTCCCCCAGGCGGGGGGTGCTCTGCTCCCGGAGGCACTCATGGAATGAAGACAGCAGTCCGATCATCCCAGACCGAGAGTTGACCGGAGTGGGGTGGAAAAGCGACCACCTGGCCCCAGCTAACGAT
>NW_010118890.1:0-9211 GCF_000699245.1 Pterocles gutturalis
ATTTTTTTTTTTTTTTTTAGTTCTTTACACATAAGCTTGTTTGTCTCTTTTCCAAGATGATCAGTGTTGTTATGATACTGGTTTTGGCTGGGATGGGATTAAACCACAAAAAATACATGTTCTACTTCCCAAATCAGTTTATTTTGAGGGATTTTTTTTGGTGAGTTTTTTTTTTCTTTTTTCCTAATGAATAGCTAACTACCAGCAGAACAATATTCTGTGTTAGAGGCTTATATCAACATGAATTTTTGTCCTGTTTTGGCTTTTAGTCATCTTAATGTTATCTTCTGCAGTTGTTATAATGAAAACACAGTAGCTCCTGTCCAGACTTAAAAGTATCCTCCCAGTGAAAGATTTGGTGCAGAATGCTCTGATGTGTATCACTTCGTGTACTTCTAAACAAATATTTACCTTACAGCAAGGTTCATTTTGAGAGCTGCTAAACACATATTGTTTTGCAGGCTATATGCAGCATTCAGTAATGGAGAGAAATATAATTTTGAAATGCTAAAATGCATACCAGCATATACAAACCAATAACCAGCACAGTATGATTTGAAGAAATTACTTCCCCCTATACAGTGCGTGTTCTTTAAAGAGAGCAACCACTGCTTTCTAGCTCATTGTAATTCACACTGCGTCCAGCGCTACTGGAAAACTAATGAAAATGCTGGGAGTACAAGGCTTTATTTTACTGTTGAGAATTCTCAGTGGTTACAATATTATGTTGTGCCTAATTCTCCTGGTATCACATTTTTTTAACTGTGATTTTTATTTTCAGCCCAGTGATCCATTTCATACATTAACCCCCTAACTACTGGATATACCATATAGCACAAAGGAGCTTTCACAGCAAAATGCTTTTACTAGATTAATTGTAAATACGAAAAATCTTCTCAATCAGATAGAAATCTTATACGCATAGGCTCACTGGCATGGAAATCTGGGAAGCAGGGGCTTTTAAGTCCACCTCCAAGAAGATCAAAATGTAGCAATAGGAGGAGGAGGTGTTGGTTTTATTTTTTCATCCAAGATTGCATGATGTGAAGCGATGTAACTGTTGCCATAGTAAAGTTATACTGAATTGACTAAAAGCCAGTCAACACCACTGTGCAAACCCACCTCCCCGACTCCAAACAAACCAGAAGGATAAACACTTCTCAATAGGTTTTGTTTCCCCTCCCATAATAAGGAATCAGAGGAAGTAATTTTAGAACTCTCTTTAAAAAAACTATAATTACCAGCAGTGAAAAGTCAGGGAATATTTGTGGGATTTGGGATGTATTGTGTTTCAGATATAATCCATGTTTTTTCTAAAAATTGTCATTCACGAAGCACCTTCAGTTGTCAACTGTGTGATAAGAAGAGTCATCTCCTCAGTTAACCGGGTGAGTATTAAAACAAGGAAGGTATTATCACTAGAATATTATAAATGGTATCTTTACACATCTGTTTAAGTTTTGGAGGAATTTACTTTTGTGCTTGCCTGCTTTGGCTTTGTTACTCCTGAGTAATTAGGAATACACCTGGAGAATTGCCCTATCTCCCTCTCTGCAGCACCCAACATACATGTACTTGCAGGGACTGAGAGACCAGGTAACATCACATGTCCTGGTCTGTGCTCCTCAGCATCTAATTTTAGGGAGACATTTAGGAGGGTGTGGCAATGAAATAAAAGAAAAAATAACTTTTGGTTGTGTTAGTGCTCATATTGTCATGCTTCAGGAGTTCTGTTACAGATACGCAGTAGAGTTAGTATCTGAAGCGTTGCTACTCTGTTCAAAAAAGCCATTAAAAAATCCAGCAAACCTGAATTCCTGTGACCAGAGCAGCCAGACACAAAGTGCAGAGGCCCATCCATGTTAAGATCTCTTTGAAACTTTACCATCCTGCTGCCCAGGAGGTGAGGGCTGACAGCCTTATTCCAGAGTCTTTCTTTCACTTCAGAGGTTCTTAATTTCCTCACGTAGCAGCAGCTGAAAACTTTGAATAACATGCTAGGGCTGCTGCAGTGTGAGCCTGAGTGTCCACTGCCACTTGAGGTGGTCTTGAGTGTCCCACCTGCTCTCCACTCACTTTCAACTTTTCCAAGGAGGCAGGTGTACTTTGGGGGCCTTTATTTTATTTGAAGGGGCTACATGTGTTTACTTTGTGCTGTGGCTTTAGGGGAGCAGGCAAATTGGATAAGTGTTTTTTGCTTACTGAAGGCAGAGAGGCTGGTGTTGCTCATGAATTTGTCAAGAAACCATCTCCCTCATAGCTGTGGCACAGACAGGCTTCTGTGTTAGTGCTGAAGGCTTGACTGTGTCAGGAGGGTTGACCATGGCCTTCATTTTGGAGGGAACGTGATATCTTCCAGCCTAGAACCTGTGCCCTTGGTTGTCCCAAATATCCAGATTGAAAAGGAGGGAAAACCCAGACATTATAATAATAGTTAAACTAATTAACTTTTTTTTTTTTTAATGAGCACTGCAGCAGACCCCTTCCTAACTTATTAGGTGTCTGAGAAAACACAGGTATTCTCTGTTTTGACAGTGAAGCTATGCAGGTAATAAAACCTACTGGTTTTGTGACAGGACTAGGTATCTTAAATCATCAGCAACAAGCCGAAATCCCTGCCTGCAGCTGGACACAAGACTTTGACTTTGATTTGCTCTAAAGGGAGCAGGCTTTAAAACCAGATTTCTTGGGTTAGAAGCTTAGAATTCACCTAAAAGATGAGAAAGAAGAAATAAAAGGAATCAAAGTATTTATCAAAATGGGCCTGGGAGAAGGGGAACAGCTGAAGGCACTTGTGTCCCATTCTGTCCCTTGGGGAGCACAGTGAGACCCAGCACTGGTCAGGGAGTTACATGGTGACAGCAAAGCCCTAGGATGCAGACTGCTGCTCCTTGAGGTATATATGAAAGTGCAGATTTGCAAATTTAACAAATAGGTGAAGTATCTCACTGTCATTGGCAAACTGACAAAACATCAGGGATTTAGAGAGAAAACAGGACAGGACAGAGTGAGCTTTCGCAGTCACAGAGCCTGTGTCTGAGTGGAGAGGAAAGGGGAAACCAAGGTGAGCCCGAAGAGACGGGTGGCACAGTGATGGGGCTACAGCACCATGTGGGAATGGAGAGGAGTAAGGAACAACAGCTGCATTTGTCACAGGCAAAGAAGGCGGCTTGTTCTTGCAGGCTGAGTTTATACCTAATAAAGAAGTTTCTTGCTGAAGTCTGCACACACAGATAAGGTTTCTGTCATGAAAGTATTTGAATATGCTTAAAAAAAAAAATGATCAACCTGAGTGTGTTTCCATTTCAGTTCAATTTATTTGAAGCAAATATCTGGTAAATAACTTTTCCATTCTTATTTTTTCTCTTCGTCTTTGTTAGAGAAATCAAAGCTGTGGTTACTCAGATGTCCCCTTTCTCTAGGAGCTGATGATCTTCTGCATTCTCTGAAAGCATGTCAGCATGCTGCAGTGTTCAGCTGCTTCTGACAAGGAGTGTTGCTTCGCCACATGTCCTCCCCTCATATAAAAATAAGGCTTTTCTAGTCAGGACTGTCCCTAGGGAGTCTTGTCCAGGTAGAGTGCTCATTATCTGCAGTATACATTGAATAAAGCGTGAAGACTTCATGCAATGGTTAAATGTGGGCAATAAAATGCATAGGATATACTGTTAGTTTTCTAGGTAGCCCAGACGGTTGCCTATAATTAATCCTTTTCGTACACGATAGCAATCTCATGAATGTATACACTTACTCTTTCATATTCACTAACCAAAATTTTCAATTTTATACTACTTTTTTTTCCCCCTACCACTTGTTTTCTGGTTAGGGAAGGCTTGTTTTCAGTGAGCAGGTACAATTCTTCTATTATAAGCCGATTTTTATAAATATGGTATTTTTGTACCTTTTTAAAATAATTATATGCTCCAGCATTCCAGCAGATCTTCTGCAAAACACAGAACAGATCTCGGCATGAGCGGTAAGGGGTGGTATGGTGTTGTCCCACCCCTTCATCCTGCTGCCTTGTAATCTGCTAAGCAGCTTTCTTATTTACAGCATTGGCCTCATATGTTTATACTAGTGAGGAAGGAATTACAAAAACAGTTGTGGAAGAAACATCTGTTAGCTAAATTGTGCTGACTTATCACTATTGATTAGCAAGTGCTTATCGTGATGTCTATTGACTACTTTCGTTGTCTGGCATTTTTAAGGGATTATTTTATTTTACAGCATCCTCTGGCTATAACCAGAGAGACAAAGCCTCCTGTATTTAAGATACACTCATCCATTATTTGTCATTGTCTTTTCTATTATAGCCATTACCTTAGATCATGTAGATATAGTAGAAACAATATTTATAGGAAGCAGTTCAATATCTCCAATTAAAAGGAAGCCTTTTCAGCTCCTACCCCATGAGAAGGGAAGATTGTTGTTTTTTTAAGGAGATAAAAAGGGAAAAAAAAGACATGCCCCCAAACAAACCAACATTGTATCTAGTAGTTCATTAAGGCATAATTTGCACCCTTCATTTCCATAACACAAGTGTAACTGTAGGAGCACCATGAACATCAATGTTATGCTGGGCTGATACTGGATCAGAACAGTACACATAAGTTTAGCCTTCATGTGAGTAAGCGGTGATGGTGATGATGTGGAATATGTATATAATTGAAGGGCTCTGTTTATCTTCATGGTTCAGATTACATTTTAAAGGTCATGGAGTGTCTCTGTATAAAAAGCCCATTCTCGTTTTAAAGGTTACGGAGTGTCTCTGTATAAAAAGCCCATTCTCTCCACTGCCGGCTTCAAGAACTTTCTTGGTTTTTTTTTCCTAGTACCTTGCTAACCTTTTACAAAGAGGTGTTACAAGGTGTTGTATGCTTCACAGTTAAACCTTACTGGATTCAATCCTCACTTCAAGAATTTTCTTGGTTTTTTTTTTTCCTAGTACCTTGCTAACCTTTTACAAAGAGGTGTTACAAGGTGTTGTATGCTTCACAGTTAAACCTTACTGGATTCAATCCTCATATTCTGGCCTTGTGTTTGGAGAGAAAATCCAAACATTAAAAAAAGTTAGGTGTCTTTCCTGTGGTTATTGATGAGAGCTGCATTTTGGGGAATAAAAAGCAGAGGAGATGCAGAGGGTTCCTTCATCAGAAGAGAACATCAGGAACAAGTCCCTTGAGGATTGCCTCCATCTGTAGTTGTTGCAGAGAAAGATGATGTTGCTAAACCCTGTGCATAGGTCAGAGGTTTCTCCCAGCCTGAGAATTGTTAATGAGAATCCATTTTCCCCTCTAGAGATAGCCAAAGCAGAAGTGAGCTGACTGGCCATTAGATGAACATGACTTTAAAGGCAGGCAGGCATTTAAAGCCTTCTGTTATATAAACTAGAGTTGCTTCTTACAGGATCACATTTTCACAGGTTATTTTTCTTATAAAACATGCAAGGAGCCTTAAAAGCCACAGTTTTAGATGGTGTTTTGAAATATGTGTATGCTCTCAGAAAGGAAAAGAAATGCTGTTTCTTTCACATGTGCACTTTAGTTTTGCAGTGTCTTTCTGCATTCACTGTTTCATTCGTTGTAGGAGAGTATGATTTGTAGAAATTTGTTCTTCTTATGAAATGAAAAAAAAAGGAAAGAAGAAATCAGGGCTTTTTGGTTTGGGGTGTTTGGTTTGGGTTTTTTTTTTTTTTTTTAACTGGTCTGGAGAAATAGTATGTATTGGTGGGTTCTTCAGACAGTAATGGTAAAAAATGAGATATCAGTGTCACTGACCTGTCTGCACTTATGTGAAACTTAACTAATGGCAATGTAGTTCCTGATCACTGAATGTAAGACTTAGATTAGAAAAGACAACTTTTGCCAGGAAAGATGGAAGATGAAATGGATTTGGTCTCTTTTATAAAATATTGTTGAGTCATTAATTCAAAACTTTTCTGTGATAGATGAGCCTGCATGTTATACAGGAAAAACTTGCCAAAGCTTACTGGAAATTCTCATAAACTCTCCATATGGAGAAATGCTACAACACTAACTTTCTCAGACCAAAGAGCTTGGAAATACATGCTGTCTGTCTCCAAGACCATTGACAATCAGCACACAATTAGATCTCTGCTCTGCAATTTATCTGTCTCCAAGACCATTGACGATCATCACACAATTAGATCTCTGCTCTGCAATTTTCTCTTTCATTTTACAGACACTGGGATTTGGCAGCAAATTTTTTTTCCATTCAGACCTCCGCACAGTGGCTGAAGGCTCCTTGCCATCCAGGGAAGTGAAATAGGGGACAGCAAAATGTTGGCAGGGCAGCAACTTGTCATTCGGGTTTCATTGTCCTGCAGTTCTTTCAGAAATTTCATGTTGCTTGGCGATGTAATACACTTATCTGAACAAAGTGAGATTTTATTTTTCCAATTATTTTGCTTTTTCTATGAATCCTTTTTTTCTTCTCTTTCTCTTTTTTCCTTTTTTTTTTTTTTTTTTTCTTTCAGTGCTAACTCCTGGAATATAATTTAGGGATTATGAAATTAAGTCTTGGAAGATTTCTGAGGTTTGAAAAACACTGAAATGTCCAGTAGACCAAAGAGGCTTATAAACAATTAGCCATAAAATATGATAATAGCTGTTTATCCCAGCCCTTATTCTTACCTCTTCAGCATTCTCCAAGAGGACTTCCATGGTTGAGTGGCATTAGTCATTTAGAGTACGTGGTAATATGGTAAAATATTTTTACTGTTGTATTGGAGAAACCCAAGAAGTGAGGACTGAAGTTACTTCCCCACTTTCCTTGTGTGTCTGTACATAGACGCAGAAGATAATTCTCTTTGGTAGGTCCTTGTCTTGAGAAAGAGAATGGCTGCTGTGGGGCTGGTGCTTTGGTTTTTCTATAGGCGTGGACAGATATCTGTGAGATGGGATAAGCTGCTGGTGGAGCTGCAGAGAGTTCTGCTTCCGTGAGTGAGAGAAGCTGAAGCAGCACAATAAGAGGAGAGGGGAGAAGTCCCTTTGCACTGATTTTGTGTTTGCAAAACTGACATACTTCCAAAACCCAGTGCAAATTGGAGATAAAGTAATACGTAAGATTTAACTTGAGAGAATTTAACTTTTGCTTCAAAACCACAATAATTTTGACATTTATCTTATTTTTATATTATATAGTGTCATGTCAGTAGTAGCAGTTCATTATGTGATTGATGTTGTTGCAATTCTCAGTCAAGCGATCGTGGTATCTTGTCATTCAGTGGAATTCTGTTCTCTGTGATGATATGAATGAATATTGGGAACATTCATCAGTGAGAAAAGTAAAATATGTTTTACAACAGACATTGCTGTGAAATAAAATATTTTTATTTAAGAAAAAACATTTTGTGTGCTATTTTATATTAGTCAATAACATTTAGCAAAAGCACGGTGCCTTCAAGGACATACTGTAGTAGAAAATGGTTTTAATGGAAATTTTTTCAGTCAGCTGTAGTAGCAGTATTCTTTTGCAGGCAAGCTGTCATGGCAATTTTTATATATATATTTGTATATAGTGAGTCTATCTGACAGAATTCTGGAAGTCAAGAAGGGTGGGGTAGGTTAACATAAGAAAACCAATGCTAATGAATAATTACATGCATTATGCCATTAATGATCATATCTCCCTTACAGTGTAGGAAAATAAGGGGGAGGTCACCAGGGACAAAAGAGAACAAACAAACGAACTGAAAACAAAATAGTGAGCTCTCCTCTTTACCTCCTCCTCAGGCATCCTACCTCTGAAATCCTCTCTCTTATTAGGAAACTAATTATACAGAGGTTGCTAACCCAGTTCTCTTTCAAGTACTAAAATCATGGAGAATCTTTCTCAGTCCAGGTAGCAATTACCAGTCACCTAGGTGGAAGGCTGGAGCTATCCTGCTAGCAATCTGCTCAGGGAGCCCTTCTGCATTGATTTGAATGGGAGCAGGCTGCCAGTAGAAGAGCAGTTCCCGTTAATTCCAGTGGAAATTTTAGTAGTTCTTCATCACATGCCTGATTTTCCCCATAGTATGCTGCTTTTTTCTCATGCCACCTATATCTACAGTGGCTACTGTTCATTTTCCTATCTGTCATGTAAATTCATTCACAGAGCTCGTGGTTCTGTGAGTTATAGTCTTTCCTCCTTTTGCGGGTTGACTGACACCACCTCCACTCAAATCTGGGGACTATGTTTCGCTAAAGTAGCTGTGAGCAAGAGGAACAATCTGTCCTTCCTCTGTGAAGTGTCAAACGTGCTTTTGGTACTGCATGTGATGGCAAATAGATAAACTGCTTTAAGAAACCAGTTTTAGCATGTAACACCACAGTCTAGAAGGCTGTTCCTCTTTCTTAATCTTTTTGGAAAGCCAGAGGTTAATTAACTCCATTCCTATTGGAAATAAGAAATCTCCACAGCAGCTAACAAATGTATGTTTAATTAGTGTATGCTCCAAAATCAGAACTGTGTGTGGTTTATGAAGCCAGCTATTCTGCTGCAGCATCTCTTTTAATCAGTTTATTGAAATGAAATTTTGAAACTTAGCACTGGAGCATATTGTTGGGGTTGGCCTTGTTAATCATAAGTGGCTAACTGACGTGTTCCAGGGTGTTCCATCACTTTCTTATTCCTTTATTCTTTACTCATGGACCATAATTTGTTAGTTGGACGCTCATGCCAACAAGGATCTCTACAGATCTCCAGGGCTGGTCTTGTGTCTATGTCTACGAACACACAATTTCATGTGCTCGAAATCAGTGTCAGGATTTCCTCAAAATTCTCTAGCAGACATTCTGCAAACATGACCTACTTGATAATGAAGTAAAATCTTAGATGACTGCTTACAGTCTTCTTTTTTTTTCTTCACATGAATAAGCATTAAAATGAATTAAAATTAAGTTTTTAATGGAATTTTTCTCTTCGTTCTGAGCAGTCCATTTTGAACACTATGTATTACTGAGAAGTCTGTGATTGAATTTGGGTTTTGTAGAAAATGTAGCAGAGAGAGAGACTGTAGGTAAGGCCATGCATTCTCTAAATTCGTGGAAAAGTAGTAGAGAAAAAGAGAGAGAGTCTTAAGTAGAAAAAAATAAACAAAAAAATAAAATTATTATTTTAAAATCAAGATTTTTTTTTTAATTTCATGTGATTCAAATAATAGCAGGGTTTTTTTCTGTTCAGAAATACAGTTTTCCTGAACTCTCTT
>NW_010118890.1:9237-12171 GCF_000699245.1 Pterocles gutturalis
TATGGAGATGACAGTTGGTGGTATTGACTTTTCTGGGTCTGCTGTGGAACATCACATGCTCCATTTTTCACTGTTTAGGATCGCTCCATTTGGAGAAGGAATACAAAAAGAGGAGGGAAGTCTGTACTCTGCTTAAGAAAGTCAATGTCATTGAAGAAGTTCTTGCAACAGTTTCTAAATTTTCTTTTCAGGCAAGACTGGCTCCCGTATTTTATTATTAAATTTTTTAATTATTTATGGATTTGGAACCAAATGTTCATGTCTCTCTGTAAATGATTCTTCAGGAAATCAAAGACTTCTCCCTGAGGACCTTGAAGAATGGATCACTTTATGGCAATTCTTTGTGTTGAAAGCCTGATTTAGATTCCTGTCTTGCTTTGTCCTTATTGCTGTTTTGTTTCATCCTGTGCAAACCAATAAGTCATAATTCTTGATGTAGATTTTTCAAGGCCTCTGATGGTTTGCTTAAGATTTTTTGAAAGCTGATAAAAACCTTGTGGGACTTTTAGGGGGAGAGAGGAGAAGGCAGCAGGAGATTTTACCAGTTCCAGCCTTGGCTGGGTGCCGTGTGACTGTGTATACTTAGGTAAGCTCTTGTATGTGTATTGTTATATTTGTCCATGGTGGATATAGATGTAAACTTGATGATTTCTTTTGATATCAGTTCTGCCTGTGGCTATTCTGTAGGTGGGACCATGTTGCACCAGCAGTAACAGCAGCAGGATGCAGAATCAGTGTGTGCTAGTGACAGGAGGTGGCTGCAGTGCGTGGACAGTTTTCTGGTAGCTTATGTGAAATGCTTCATAGTTCTTGTCTCAGTTTTAGTGTATGGGTAACAGACAGTTAACAGAGGAATTATTAGTAACTGGCCATCCTGCTGTCAACCTACAAGACATGTAAAGTGAGCCACTTCTCTAGGCGACATTTCTTTTTCAGGAGTGGTGCTTATATTTTATTCATTTTTACACATAAATACATGTAGGACTTTAAAGGACAGTTACCCTACTCCTCCTATGAGCAGTATGCTTATCTTAAAATGCATAAATAAATAAACTCCCTTTATTCTTTAAGTTAGTTTGATTAGTTATTCTTTGAGGATTTAAAATGCACAATTTTGCATGTTCATATATACAGAAGTATAGCAGTGATTGAATACTTTTTAAATAGTGTGAAAATTTTTTGTTTTAACTCTGCCATCTGTAAAAATTTGTATAATTTATGTTCGATGTTGTCTTCTGGTTTGGTGCTCTTGTGGTTGTGTGGGCTTTGGGGATCAGCTTTATGCTGCTACAATTGCTGGCAGGTATTCAAACCTGAAAATAATTGCCCGTCTGTGTAACTTTCAGTGAGAAATTATCCATTCAGAAAGAGTAGCTGTGACATAATGTGAAGTCTGATTTGACAACATGTAAGATAACAGAGGAAAGTGAGAGGTAACATAATCCACCGTCTATCAAGTAAGGTTGCTCATGCATCTCTGAATTAATGATTCACAGCAATAGCAAATTCAAGAATCAAAACCCAAAAAAATCCAGATGGAATTTAAAGAAAACTCTTACCATCTAAGACAGATATAATCAAACATTTCCTAGCAAGAAGAACTGTACGGGAAGGAATGCAAAATCTGGGGAGAGGAGGAAGTAGTAGTTGAGAGAAATAGTGTGAGAAAAAGTGTGCTTGATGATACTGAGCTGTGTCTGAGATGACTGTATAACTGCAGCCTAATGTTTGCCGTTCCCACCTGTGGGTCTTTTAATGGGAAATTTGCCAGGAGCACAAGTGATATTGTTTTGTCCATTTAGCAAATAACGCAGGATAATTTGGGAAAGTATCTCAGGGAAGACATAATCTGGTAAGTTGCTTCTCCAATGTACTTTACTCTAGTATGAATGTTTTGGATTCAGTATGAGTTGTTCTGTCATTAACCAGTGATGATGTTTGACTGAGGAACTTAGACATTCCATACGTTGCTAGAAGCAGTAAGCATCCTCACAGTGTTTATAACCACATGAGAGGCTTAGCTTGATATCAAATTTACTTGCATTCACTTAGCAGAGTTATTTTGAGAGTATATAGCCATGTTCACTCCATTACTTATCTCTTGGGAACAAAAGAGTGATGCTTCTCAGAAATTGTGGTTTGTTTCATCATCTGTGCAAATTACAAAAATAGGTTATTTAAAGAGGACTACAGTAGCAAAAGCGTCACTGCAGCACTGTAATTACTGTGTTAATTGTGTTAACTGGATCAGCTGTTAAATTTGAGATATGTCAAACACATAAACAATGCAATTTTTAAACTTCTTAAATGTGCGAAAAGTATCAGGTTTTAACAAAACAAGCCACATTCCATTTTACCAGGAGATGATGCCCTAATTAGAGCTGTAACATCCCATCACCAAAGAGTACCCATGAACTCCCTTCCACCTGTACAAAGAAAATCAATAAATTGAGGAGAAGCCTTTGTTTTAGAGCAAAGGGAGGCTAATGTCAGTCCTTGGATGTCAGATTGTGTAATGGCACTGGCAAGCCCTAAAGCCAAATAAAGCCCTCTTGTGACATTGTGTTATGCTCTGGGCAATGTAACCTGCCAATTTAGCTATAAAACTGTTCCTTTCTTCTGGTATATTTATCTTGAGTAAGGTGAAGAAACAAATGTTCTGTTTCATCTCGAGAACAGTACGTGCCAGCGTGTTTCTCTCTGCCTCATGAGCTTCAGATGGGGACTTGTGCGGGTGCTCACTCTGAGGAGAAATTTCTGTTCAGAAGGGTTATTGGGTGCCCCCCTCGCTCATATTTTACAGATCCAGTTGGTGCCAGGTTTCTGTGTTTGGGGGTAAACACGAACTGTCTCTGGCCTCTGGCTGTTACTGCCATCCAGAAGTGTTGCAGGTGCTGCGGTAAGCCTGGCACTGCTGGGGCTCCTCTGCACCCC
>NW_010118891.1:0-1111 GCF_000699245.1 Pterocles gutturalis
CGGGGGCAGAGCCGGGTCCTGCCCCTCCCGGGAGGGAGCAGGGACCCGGGGGACAGGGAGGTGTCCTGGGCTGGGGACAGCCGGAGCCCCTGGGTGCAGGGCTGGGCTTTGCGCGCCCTCCTAGCAGAGGATTTTCTTTTATGGGTCCCCTCCTTCAGCCAAAGGTGTTTGCTGGTCTTCAGGAAAGGTGAGACCCCTCGGAGACAGAAGGTGCCAGCACCCGGGGATGTCCCTGGGGACGGGTGACACGGTGAAGGCGCAGCCAGGCTGCGCTGAACCTGCGCTGGGGTGGCTGTAATCCCCCCCAGCACGGTGTCAGGGCCACGGCCAGGCTTTGCAGTGCTCAATAAGGGGAAATCTGCCAGTGTCACCACAAACGTGCTGGTGTCTCCAGAGCCTCCTCGCTGTCCTGGGGACCCTGAGGAGATGCTTGGCCGTCTCAGGGTCCCAGCCTGCTTGGGATTTTGGGATGGGAGGAGTCGTCGTGGCTCAGTGCTCCAGCCCTCTCTTGCAGTGCCAGCCTTGCAGCTCTTACGACCTTGCAGCTCTCTTGCAGTGCCAGTGGCTTGGTGTTCAGAGCCCTCGCAGGCATCCGTAGAGTAGCTGTTGGTGTCCTTGTGCTGCACCAAAGTTCCTGGGTTTAGTCCTGTGGAGCAGGGCAGGGGTAGTCCTTTCAGTGTCCAGTGTTGGGAGGCGCCTTGGGTTTCCTGGGGGCGGAGGGGTTCGGCGTTTGCTCCTCCGCGTGCCGTGCTGGCTGATATCTAGGCCAGCTTCATGGGATTGGGAGGTTGGAAAGTGTTTGCCCAAGAAGCACCATCGTCATCTCCCTCCTCAGACGTGGACCGACAGTGTCAATCGGGCCAATAAGATGGCCCTGCGCGCCTGGGCAAAAGAAACCGGCGTCGACCTGGTGCAGGTCAACGGGCAGAGGCGATACGGTGGCCCCCCACCAGGTACGTGAGGAGAGCATCTCTGCGCCACGGTGCCCTGGGAGCTCGGGCCCCCTGTGGGCATGGTGGTGAGGTGGGTCTGACTGTGTTGTGTGTGCCTGCAGGCTGGGTGGGCAATCCCCCGCCGGCCGGCACGGAGGGGTTCATCGGGAAGCTGCCGC
>NW_010118891.1:1207-1407 GCF_000699245.1 Pterocles gutturalis
AGAGCGTGGGGAAGCTCTATGAGTTTCGCCTCATGATGACCTTCAGTGGGCTCAACCGGGGCTTTGCCTACGCCAAGTACAGCAACCGGCACGGCGCCAGGGAGGCGATCGCTGCCTTCAACAACTTCCAGGTGCGCGAGGGCTGCGCCATCGTGGTGTCCAAGAGCACGGAGAAGTGCGAGCTGAGCGTGGACGGCCTG
>NW_010118891.1:1479-2818 GCF_000699245.1 Pterocles gutturalis
CTGCGGCGGGTCACGGAGGGGGTCCTCAGTGTCACCCTGTACACCAGTCCCTACCAAAAATGGGCACAGCTCGCTGTGCTGAAATACAGCTCACACCAGGCTGCTGCCGTGGCCAAGAAAACCCTGGTAGAGGGTAAGTGGTAGGTCTGGGTGCTGTGGGATGCTGCTTGGGCTGGTCTTCCCGACTGCTCGCATCTCCAGGCTCAGCTGCAGGGTGGCTTCAGCCTTGAGACATCCTTTGTTCCCTCCCTGTGTCCCCTGGGAGGCCAGCTGTCCTCAGCGGGGCTGATCCCTGGCAGCCCTCCTGCAGACCTGGTTGGGGGGGTAAAGGGACTGCTGGAAGTCTTCAGCCAGCTGCCTGCTCAGAGACGGAGTGTCACCAGCACCAGTCCAGGGCATCCAGAGCTTTGGCCAAGTTATTAAGCCCCCCTGATGGAGATGCCCTACCCCTCGGTGCCCCATCCCGTGATTGCACTACCCTCTGATGGGACACATTTCCCAGACATCCAACTGGAATTTCCAGAGTCCTGGTTTGTACACGTTTCTGCCCCGCCTGAGAAGCGTTTGGCTCTCGTGTCTTTGCACCTGTCCCTAAAGGCAGGCTGCCCCCAGCACCCCCTGGGCTCTGCAGCCCTGAGCCCACCTTGGCAGCAGGAGGAGATGGAGAAGCACCTGCCCTGTGGCTGCGTGGTGTGATACGCTGTGGGGTCGGTGCCAGACCACCCGTGGGGGTCACTGCTCCAGGTGCTGGGGGGTGGGATGGGGTGGGATGGGGCGATACTGGAGGGCTGGTGCATGAGCATCTCCTGCCAGCTGCTGCTGGTCTCTTCTAGGGAACGTGAGGCTCAGTGGGGTGGAGATGAGGGTGAGCTGGCTGAACCCCGACCTGAAGCAGAAACTGCTGTTGTGCAAGGAGAAGCCATCATCCAGCGAGGTGCACAGGGATAAGTGCCTGGAGGTCCCCAAGCAGGCGCCTGTGTCTCCGGTGCTGCGCAACGCACTGGAGCGCCTGAACACCCTGTGCCAGAGGCAGTGCCTGGGCCCCCTGTTCATCACCAAGTGCGTCCAGGCAAACCCCAACGGCTGGCTGCGGTTCTGGTGTCGGGTTGTGATCCCAGGGTGTCCCGTGCCCTTCAGTGGGTTCACGTGGGTCCGGCAGGATGGGCCAGGCAGCAGCGGGCATGAGAAGGTGAAGGTGGCGGTGGCACTGCAGATCCTCAGGAGGCTCGGTGAGTCCTCGCACAGCATCGGTGCAAGCCCCCTGCCTTTCCCAAACTATTGGAGCATCCCTGGGAGGGTGCAGCTGTGGTGCCGGAGTGTGTAGAGGGACCCAGCCTGT
>NW_010118891.1:2832-6660 GCF_000699245.1 Pterocles gutturalis
CACCCCCAGCCAGGTGGGACCCTGGTGGCTCTGAGCTCCAGGTGGGATTCCTGGTTGGAAGCAGAGAATGCTGGGGGGGGACTTTTGGGGTGCTGCTCCCTAGAGCACTGCATGGAGCCTGACTCTCGCCTCTCTGCTGCAGGATGCCCGCTGACATAGGCAGCTGGTCTGCCCGAACCACGAGTTGAACCTGAGCTGCCAGCCTCGGGGCCGCCGGTCGGCCCTGCTGGGGCCCTGGTCCTGTTCCAGCTTTGCTTTGAGTTTGTTTGGGTTTGTTTTGAGAGCTGGCTCTGGAGGATGGGGCTGCTGGCCTTGTCCGTGACAGCTGCCCTGTCCCTGGCCAGCCCTTGGGGACTGTTCTGGTTTTTGGGAACGGAGGTTTAGCCGCCCAGTTTGGCTTCTAAGTTGGTTTGCGTTGCTCTGCTGCAGTGGAGGGGCCCAGGGCAGCTCCTGGGAGAAGAAGCAGCTGCTTGGAGAGACCGCCAGCGATGGCTGGGGAGGTCGAGGGGACGCTGGGGCTGCCTGGGCTCACCAGGGGACCGTCTCTCCTCCGCTGGCATGCCTGGTTCCTGAGGAACAGCCTCAGGTGAGAACAAGGGCACACACAGCTGGTGGAGCTGCTTTTTAATGAGGGGAGTGTCTGTGGGCTCTGGGAGGCACAGGGCTGTTTGCAGGTGGGGAAGCAGCCGTGGGGTTACCGGCTGTCAATGAATGATTCCTTGGGACCGGGAGGTCCGGCCGCATGCTGTTCACTTGGTATTAAAGTAGCCTGGAGAGCACAGGCCGTGTCATGTCGTCTTTCGCTCACGCATCCTCAGCTCCTTGCCTGTCCAGCACCATCCTGGTGCTCTCCCCCAATATGAGGAAGCCTGTTTTCTCCAGCAGCAGATGGGGTTGGACTTCAGTCCATCCTGTAGCTCTGGCACCCAGAGCTTTGTGTCCCCAGCTTCTCACCGGAGTCTTTACAGGTGCCTTTCGGTGTGCCCCACGCTCCTCCGAGCACCTCTTGATGAGCTCCTAGAAGTGTTTGAGTGTCTTTGGATGCACCTCTGGGCCATCATAGCACCTTTCTGCTCTTCTCCGAGCCCTCCGAGCACCTTTCAGCATGCCCGGTGGTCTGCAAGTGGTTCCTGATGAGCACCGTGGGCTTCCGAGTGTGTTTCAGGGCTCTAGCCCCTTCTCCTGTGCAAAAGATCCGGGTGCTTTGCTGTTAGCCCTCGGTGGCCTCCAAGGGCCTTATGGTGCTCACCAGGGTCCCCAGGGCATTTTGGTGCCCCTAAGGGGACTCCATGTGTCTTTCCATGCTGCCCAGGTGCCTTGTGCACCACACCAGGGGACTCCGAAGTGCCTTCCTGTGTCCTCCAAAGGCCGTTCAGTCAGCCAGCGCCTTCTGGAGCGCCCAGCAGCCTCCCAGAGCATTAGCACGTGGGGCTCCGAGTCCGTCTGGTGTGCCTGGGGTGGCCCCACGCGCCTACCTCTGCTTCCCAGAGCTCTGCCGGTACCTGCTGATACGCATCTGGACCCTCCAGCTGCCTTGGGCAGCACCCAAGTGACAGCTCCGTTCCTTTTGGACGTGCCCAAGGAGAATCCTCCAGGAGCCTGGTGGTGCACCCTCGGATGCATCCTTCCCAGCGTGTACCAGGACCTTCGCATCGCTGGCTGTGCATCTGAGAGAGTCTCCGACTGGATTTTGGTGTCTTCAAAGTGCCTCTCACTGCACCACAGGGGCTCCAAGGTGCCTTTGCTTGCGACACCCTCCTCTGGGACATCTGCGGGCCATTCTGTACCCCTCAGCGGTCTACCGGTGCCTTGTGAGGCACCCCAAAGGCCCCGAGGGCTGTGCTGGCCCTGGGGATGTGTCCCAGCCTAGGTGTGGCTCAGGACCACGTGGGAGGCTGATGGCCCAGGAGCAGGGCTGGAGCAAGGGTCACCCCAGCTCCCAGAGCAGACACGTCTTTATTGGGACAGTCTAAGAATGAGGGACTGTGGTAGTTTTGACCCTGGCTAGTGGCCAAAATACAACCACCGCTCGCTCACCCTCCCCACCACCCCATGACCCAGGCTCAGCCCATTCCTGGATAACGATCCCAGAGCAGGGAGTGTCCTGAAACCACAATCCTGGATCAGAGGTAAGAGGCTGAGTGTCCAAGAGACCGAGATGACCCGGAGAGAGGGGCAACCCAGAGGGAGACCACCCAGAACAAGAGAGAGAACTTTCAGACAGAGCCTCACCTCTCCCCTGGCCATGCCGTGCATGGGATGGAACAGACCATGGGCCAGTCTGGGTCTCAGTCCTAAACCAGAGGTGGAATCCTGGGCTGGTCACTGGGGCTGTGCTCCCTCCCAGCTCCTCCTGCCCCTGCAGACACGGGCACAGCAGAGAAGCTGGAAAGTCCTTGACTGTCCTGGCAGCAGCTCTGCCCATCAGTGTGTGATCAGCTTCTCCTCAGCACAAACCCAAACAGCCTCACACCAGCTGCTGGGAAGAGAGTGAACTCTGTCCCAGCCCCAGGACAGAGACACAAGCCCAGCCTTGGTCACCACCAAGGGAATCCCCCTTCCTGGGAAGCCCACCCATCTGCGTCCATGGTGAGCAGCACCCACCGCCTACAGATACACCACAGCGTCACAGCTGTCTTAAGAAGTATCGACAGAAACATCATTGCTTCGTCTTCCTCACGGGCAGAGGCTGGACATCCAGCTGGGCGATGGTGCTGGTGAAGGGGTAGTGCTGCCTGGTCCTCCTGCTGATGGCCTCCACCTGGAGCACAAGCCACCAAGAGCCGAGGAGCACCAGCATGGCCCAGTGGATTCCCTCATAGTGCAGCTCCTGGAAAAACAGCGGAGGGGAGCTGCTGAGGGTGGGAATGGGGGCCAGGAGCAGCCCCGGACCTCAGGGGTCACGGGGCTCTGGCCAGGGGAAATCCCAGTGGCAGCCAGTGTGGAGGTAGCTGTGGGGGTAGAGACTCCACAGGGCAAACCAGAGCTGAGAGTGGAGGAAGAAGGAGCCCCACAGGGTAGGGAAATGGGCAGAGCTGATATCCAAGAGGACTAACCCCAAGGGAGCCAAGCTACCACAGCTAAGGCTGGAGCATCCTACCTTGAAGAAGTCCATGTGCAGATGGACCAGTACAGGTTATGATGGCGTGGGTGTTGTCACAGGCCTGGCAGGGGTCGGAGGCAATGGAGACCAGGCTGAGCTCTCAGGAAGACAGCAGAACTTGAGCGCCAAGTCCATCCTGTCCTTCCAGGTGTGGCACTGGTGGGCAGTGGAGATCAAGCAAGATGGAAACCAGCACAGTCCCAGCAGGATGATGCTGCCAGGGACACCACTGCCAGGACTGGGGTGGTACCAGGGACCTGCACTGAGCCTTGAGGCTGGGGAGCACCAGGGGCTGGTGGTCCCGGCCACTCCAGGCATGCTCTGGCCCTACGCCTCAGCTGAGTTCATGGAGTGGGACAGGTCCTGCATGATCTCCTTCACCCTGAGGCTATAGATGTGCAGGTGGGCACCCTGCTGGGGCTCGTACTTGCTGATGGGGTTGTTGGATGCCTCCCTGGGCTAAGAGGGAAAGCTGAGCTCTGCTGGGTCCCTGGGTGTCATTCTCCTGCTGCTGCTCTGAGGTGGAGCTGCAGAGATCAGGCTGCTCCTCACATACGTGC
Source organism: Pterocles gutturalis (assembly GCF_000699245.1). Taxonomy (NCBI): domain Eukaryota; kingdom Metazoa; phylum Chordata; class Aves; order Pterocliformes; family Pteroclidae; genus Pterocles; species Pterocles gutturalis. The sequence continues at coordinate 6,496 of NW_010118891.1, forward strand.
CTGTTGAACGACTGCAGGCAGGGCAATGGCCCGGCTTGACTGTTTCTCCCCACCACTGCCCAGCTGGTACCTGGCGGTTGGGAAGCGAAGCCCAGCAGTGGTGGCCACAGGGGTGTTGAAGAGGCAGGTGACACTGCGGGCAGCAGAGTGGTGGCACTGGCACTC
>NW_010118891.1:6691-7010 GCF_000699245.1 Pterocles gutturalis
GCCGCCCCCATCCACCTACGGAGCCACCTCCTGTGGGGCCAGAGCCCCGGAGATACACCAGGTGGAGGACATCTTTCCTCCTCATCTGCCCCCCGCCCCCAGCCTGCTCTGTCAGAGCAGTGCAGCCAGCCAGTGCCAGCTGGGGACACCACAGGTTCCCTTAGGGACAGGAGCAAGCCTCCTCCTCCACCCCCAGCATCCAGATGACAAGCAGGTGACAAGCTGGAAGCAGAACAAGCCCAGGGGCCACCAGGGATGATAGGGGACAAGCCAGTTACCAGCTAGATCTGTCATAAAATCATAGACTGGTTTGGGTTGG
>NW_010118892.1:0-35488 GCF_000699245.1 Pterocles gutturalis
TTTTTTTTTTTTTTAATACAAAGCTACACCTTTATAAGTCAGTCTTACTTCTTCCACTACCTTAGCAGTAACATCTTCTACGTGGTGCATGTCCCCAGAAAGTTGCACTTATTTACTCACTTTCCCACTTACATGTTAATGGATTTCTACTAGATTTCACTCTATAGTCTTTATTTAACATAAACGAATCTTGTTGAACCACTTTCATAAATAACACATATTCTTTAATAACTCTGTATTTTGACTTAAAAATACTTTGCCTGCATGATTATAGCAAGGAGTAAACATGTGAAATGGTTAATCTGCACCTATCAAAAAAATTATCAGATCCTTCTCTATTTCTTCCAGGGCTTAATTGATACTGAATTTTAAACAGATACTGAGGAAGCTGAAGGACAGAATATGACCTTGTTTCACATACTGCCTAGTGCAACATCAGTCACTCCTGTTGTTATTAAATTGCGACTGAATTGCACCATACTTAACTGAGAAGGTGTTTATACTGGTGAAGAAAAAAAAAAAATTAATAGTATGGAGGTTAAAGAACATAGGAAAAAGAGCCAACCCTGTTGTATGGGAAGGGGGATTGCACTGGTCCTAAAACGCCTCAGTAGCCTCCACACTGGGTTCTCAGAAGGCCTCGAGAGGATTCTCTGTGAGGCTTAGAATGTAGTATTGGCAAAGAAATGTAAACCGATTCCTAATACCAAATAAAAGTGTCAAAAGGGAATAGAACATGATAAATTCCTCAAGATAAAAGCAGTAGGCAGACAGCTAATCAACAGCTGTGAAAACAGAATTAAAACTTGCGTAATTTGGAAATGGTATTCCCCAAACCGAAGCTGAATCCAAGTAATACAGTATGTGCAATCTCGACACAGGATTTGAACTGGGTCAACAGGACTTTGTCACTAATTCTGTGGATGACTGCCAACATGCTCAGGCAATAGCAGACTATTGACCAATGTCAAACAGTTCAAGTTTGCTTTCCCCACAGACTTGAATTTTTCAAGTAAATGTATCTCTCAGAGCAAATGAGCCAGTAACTACTCAACAACATATTGCTGAGTGTTAGATTTGAAGCTTAAGTCAAATCACATTTTAACATATTTCAATATGGTATGTGGATGATAAGAGTAAGGATTTCAAGCATGCATGGGATTTGAAGAATGAAGGAAGGACAAATTCTACACAATATCAGGACTGATCAAAGAAAATTTAAAAAGATACAAGACTATAATGTAAAAGAATGTACCAATTCCAGTTGGGGAAATAGATTTTTATTGCTTTGCATGATCTAATTAATCTGGTCAGTTTATTTGCAAAAAAATATTTATTTTCTATACTTATTTTGTCCTTCTTAAGATTGTTTTTAAATTTTCTTCTAGTTTAAGCATTTTTCCATTCATATATCTTTTACAGATGTTCATCTTCCTTCAGCTATTACTTTACCTTTTCTTTGTAGAAATGAAATTCCAACTATGGATATTATTCAAAATTTTTTTTCTGTATCAGCAATTCTGTGAAATTAAGTCTGCATCTCAACTAGTAAACAAAACAGGTACAAGACATGGACCCAGGCACTGGCTCAAGATTGTCTGTACTGTTTATCTGTTAACATGTCTCCTGGTGTTGGTTTGGTCAATGTCAGCTAGCACTGCTCCAGACAGTGCCTCAGCATGGCCTGGAAAAAATGAGGACCCTTCAGATATTCAATTTGAATGTGGCCTCCCAGTTTTGGAGTAAGCCATTTAGACAGAGCTAGTCACCATGAAAGCCATAGTCATCCTTCTGATCAAAAATTCCAGCCAAATGTCAGAGTTACTGGCATCTCAGCTGCTATTGATGTTGAGGTTCCCTTATCACTCTGATTATTACTTCTATGTTCTTATTCATTTTCCTTTTTTTTTTTTCCTGACATTTATTCTCTTGCTCAGTTTTAAGAGGGATGTCAAGAGATGCTTCATCTTCCACCTCTGTATTTCTGTGAAATTGTTTCTTATGAAATTGTCTACCCTACTGTGAAATTGTCTCCTACGAGCATTTTGTGACTCACAGGTCTCTGTCTCTACTCTTGATCTGCCAAATGTCTGTCCAGCCTCGTGTTTCGGCGTCTCAGATGTTATCTTCTATATCATTTGCTAAAGTTCTAGTAACAAATTACTAGCATAAGGTAAATTCCTTGTGCTTCTTAAGCTCACTGCAACTTCTAGGCATTATCAAACATGCATAATTCATAGAATCATTATTCTCCCCAAATTATTGCTTCTGCTGTGACTGTAAAAAAAGGAGAAAGTGATATCTATGGCATTTTTCATTTTCTTCCCCAGGTTATTTCTTCTTGTAAGTTCCACTGCTGTATGAGTAATACCTTGAATCTTCTCTACATTCTATTTTATTACTGTTTGGTTTGAAGAATATTTAATCCATGGTTTAAATGCTGCAAAAGGAGTATCCAGTCTTGCACGTACTATCCAAGAATGATCTCACATGAATATTAAATAAGAAAAGACATATCTTCAAGTCTGAGTGCTTTTGAGAGCAGAGGAGTATTTACCTAAACCATGACCATCAACAAATTAGAAAATAATGAGTTCATCAAGTTTATAGAAGAAATATCCAACACTTATTAACTCTTCTAATACCACCACATGTACATGTCATGCATGTCATGGGTAACTGCCGATAGTTCACATGATATTATGGTTTGTACCTTGACTCTGTTCAGAACCATAAAAAAATGCCCATTGTTTTAAGAAGGTGGTTTCCTTACAATATATGTAGCTTAACTGAAAAGTTAATACTAACATATCTCACGAGCAGCAGTATTTCATTAACTTTAGATTAGAGAAACTGATAGAAAGAATGAGTAGTTTACAGAACGATGCCAGCTGAACAGAGAAACTGAGGACCAATTCTTTTAGTGTATCACAGATTACTGGAAGAAATTATCTTCAACATTAGCTGTATGAATCCAGTTCCTTACCCCACTGTCTGGGTTAATGTTGGTAAAAATCCCTAGAGATTAAAGGGAAACTATTTCCACAGGAAACCAGTATGAAAAGTTACCTCTAGTTCTAAGCAGCAGAATAGGAATCCAACATGAGAAATAGGAAATATGTTTAAAATAAGCCACTAGCTAAACAGTGTTGGGTTGTATAAAAATGAATTCCAAAATCTGTATTAATCCAAAAGATATTAGTGTGCAGGAAATATTATCATTATTTTTTTGCTGGAAAAATATTATTTGTTATTCAACCACCTCCAATGACTGCTTAAAAATTGAATCTATCCTATCTAGTGAAAGGGCGTGTTCTAATCACAAGAAAAATGCACATATGTTGTCAAAATGTTAACACTCATGCACTTTGTGATCCCTATTATGTTTTTATTTTATTTTGGATGTTGAACTGTCCAAGTTTATCCTTTATTTTGGAAGTGAAATGTCTTTTCTTGCTTTTACTAAAGGATAGACAGGAGGGAAAGGAGCAAATTCTGCCAGGAACCTGAAATAATAATTGAATATATTTAATCAAAAATGAAAGAAAAATAGAATCCAAGAAAAGGGAAACCTGGAAGAAAGAGATCTCTAATGAGCAAGGTCATTTCCTGTGTGCTATCATGGTATATGTTATGATTTTTAAGAGAGCTAGTGGTATGATTAATGAGAAAAACTTTATTAATGTCTATGTAAATTTATGCATTCATTAATTGGAATACTGCAGTAAAGTTCAACTTAATTAATTGAGAATTTCAAATAATGCTCCAGTTACTTTGAATTCTCCATCTTCCTCAGAAAAGCCTGTTGTCTTAAGACTATTTATGCCTAATGACTTTGGGAGACCACTAAAATCTTAACATTATTCACAAATTACATATTGTAATTAGTTGTGACTATTTTCACTGCAAGGCAAACTTTACATGTGACTGAAAACAAGAAGACCCAGTAAGAGAATTCCTTGTTCTCCTTGACAATGTTTTTGGGAGTGTCTGCCTAGCTTCCTCTCGGCAAAGTGGCCGGGATGCCAACTGAATTTATATTTTATTTACATCTTGAATAGAGTAGATTTTTTCCTGAAATGTTTATTACTAAAAACAATCAATATAGTAATTAAAAAAGAGACCTTTTTTGACTATGTATGCACATGCACAGCTACTTGATATAACTGAAAGGAGACAATATTTAGCTTACCTCTGTTTTCAAACAATACTTTTTAAAGAAGTTGAACTATTTCTAGCAAATTAGATCTTAGGCAAGGCAGTGTCAATACGGCTTCAGTCAGTTCAGTCTGTGGTTCATAATACGGTAAGAACTTCAGTTTTTAATGACCTAAATTTAAATGTGGGGTTTGGTTTTGGTCTTTTTTTTTTTTAGTGCTTTCAAGGAATTAGGTTATTCTGAAGTATGTAATATTTTCCTTTATGTACAATCCTTTGTACACCGATATAAATACATTTAATTTTTATTTTTTTTTTTTACTTGTAAGAAAAATAAAAGGAAATTCAGTTCTTGAAATAGCAAAATGGTCATGGAGATACTGTTGATATTTTATCTACTTCATTGCTACCTGTCTGGGAAGATCCTCAACTTCCAGCTGCTGATGGCAAATTTTGAGTAGAGATTTTGAAAATTGTGAAGCTGGGCTGTCATCTGGGGTTGGATGCTGACTTCCCTGTCGTTATTGTTCTTGTCTGAGTACCTGATGAAGCCACCACTGAGGTTAAAATTACAGGGCAGATGAATGTCTTAGAATTTGTCAAAGAGCTTAATTTCATTCTCTGATCAATGTGTGTGTAAGTGTTTCATACAAAGTATATCAGCTTCAAGAGAAGGAATAAAGACTCGGCCTGTCTGGCTCAACTCAGTATTAAAGTACCTTGCCACCATATAGTAGGTCAAAACCCCACAGAAAGAAAAAGTAGTAGGATCCACATCTGCCACATCCTGAGTTTTCTGAACTACTAAAGCCAAGCTGCAGTTTCTGTCAATCTATTCTGTAATATCTATTTTAATCCAAAACATTTTCTCCACTTTAAATTTGTAAATAAGTTAAGGATGAACAAAAATAAAATTGTTCAGTGAATAGAAATCCTGAAAAACAAAAAAAAAAACAAAAAAAAAACCAAAACACTTACCTGTAGATCCAGACCCCTGCCTTCTCTAAAAGAAGAATGACAAAATGTAATATTTTACAATGGCAGTTTTTCATTTGCTTAAAATGACTGAAATTTATGGTCACTGAGGAGACTCAGTCCTCTGCATTTTACAAGCCTTAATATCTTCACAGAAATAGTAGGGAAACCTCAAAGAGAAAATAATATTTGTTTATTAAATCCATAAATTTACAAATTAGTTAATCTCATTCCACTGATAGGAGCATATGGTCAATAAACAGAGATATAATTAAATTGGAAAAAAGATGAAGAAACAATGTATTTTTTAATTTATCAGTGAAGGTAAGCAGTGATGGTAAGAACTGTACAAGAATGTAATTTTTCTAAAGGTAATGAAACTGTGAACTCAGTGGGATCCATATTAATTATCAGAATGTGAGAACAAAGTAATAAGACAGTTAAATGATGAAGAATATCAGATTAGATATGGATCTACCTATTAAATATAGGAGGCAAAAAGCGTTGATTAAAGTTTGGATTAATTAAGATATTTGGAACACAAACACTCCTGATTAAAAATGGGCTTTGTCTTTGCCTGAAAGAGTTACCAGGTATTTTGAAACAGTAAATACACTAATTGTCCCACACACTTCTGAATCTTCTGATAGACATAATTTAAGAGTTATTCCCCCTAAGATCCATGACAAAACAACCGCACTGAACTTGCTACTCAGTGTCCCTGCTAATACTTTCCATGTGGAAAACAACACAAAACAGTCACAAACTGGCTTCCAGCTGTCAGACTGGTGGTTTCTTTCCTCTAAATGTGACGAAGGGGGAGTGGACATTTATCTCCCCAGCAGATGTTATCTGGGAAGTGATAAATTCAGTTCCATATCATTTGTTTATCTGTTTTAGAAATAAGTGGGAAGGGGAAGGGTGGTGTGGGAACAGCTGAGAGAAAGCAGGAAAAGTGCAAAGTTTTCCTTCCTTAGCAGCCACACACCATTAGAAGAGCTTGGCTGCCCATGTAACCACAGCTTCAGGCAGCTGAATGCATGTCCAGAGCAGAAATGGAGACACAAAAGGATTCAGATGCTTATGGGATTATCCTGAAGTTGAAAGAAGACCCGTGAATGATTAAATGTTGAAGTTTCTTGCCCAGGTTCCTCCAGTGACAAGAAAGTAAAATAAAATCAAAAGTTTTCTCTTTCCTTTCTCTGATATGGGATAAGAAGATTTTTTGTTGTAGTTCAATTTATTTGGAAGTAAATCTGAAAAGTTGTGTCTTAAATTTATTCTGGCGTTTAACTTAAAATGAGCAGCTGAGAATCATATGATGCAGCTGGAGGAAAGAGAGGGGAGTTTGCTCAGTGAACACAACTGCTTTGGAATACTATAGTTAGAGAAATGGTCTCTAAATAGCTGAGCCTCAAATCAATTAAGGTTTTACAGATTTGGATCAGAATTATACAACTGGAGAAGAGAGAGGAGCATGTGTATTTTGCAGCATACTGATTATTGTACTAGGATTTTGCTTGTTAAGATGCTACTGATTTGAGCTGTCTCCTGGAATAGCAGCACTGTGTGCAATTACAATCAATCAAAAAAAAAAAAAAAAATCTGTTTCTGGTGACTAAGGCCAAGGCAGAAATACAGCTCTCTTTTTTCCATATGTTGAATTTCTTTGAGGAAATTAATATAAATCTTTTATCAGTTAGACTGTAAAACTGAATGATAGAAAATATTCAATGTCTAGAGCTGTGCTCTGATCAAGTGGTCTGTGCCCTGACATCTGTCCTTCATTATCTTTCTCCCTCAGGGTTCAGACCTCCACAGATTTACCATTAAAAAAAAGTAATGTGCCAAAGCTAACAGACTATTACTTTTGTAGTGTTCCTTTCATTGCAAGGATGCAATGGATGAGGTAAGATGTGTGAACCAAAACATTCAATTCCATATTGATAGAAATAAAAATATCTGCTCTAGTATACTCTTCCTGCAAGGAAGGTGTTAATATAGAGACCATATCTACACAGGTACATGTAATATGTAGGGTGCTACCTGCACTTTTTGCATGTAAACCCTTCTTGCTGAAATTGTTTTTCTTGGGAACATTTGTTTCTACAAGTTAGCAGCTGTGCAGGCTCTGTGCTTACAGCATAGTAAAGTAGATGATTACTGCTCCATACTACGTCAGGTGCATCCATATGCTGGGTCAAATGCTCAAGTATGACAGCCAGGTTTAAGATAGTATTTAAAAAGAAATATATGTTCCTCCTTCATGGTTTTACATGATGGTCAACATGTTGGAGTGTGACTGGAACCATGACTCCTTCCATAAATCTGAGAGGGAACAAATCGTAAGGATCGTAGAATGGGAGAATGTCCAAGTGAAAGGCAAACAGAAAACAGTTGGAGTAACTACTTTTTTTTTTTTTTTTTTTCCCCAACGAAATGACAGGACAGATATTTACCTTTCAGGATTAGCAAGGATTAGCCAGATGTCATAGCCAGTACATCTGTTAAAGACTTCTTTAAGTCACAGTAAGGCAATTATAGTCCTAGCAACCAGCATACTAACATATGAAGACAAATTAACATTATTATGATAATTTAGGAAACCAACTTCAGACATCATGAAAGTTGTGGGAAACATACACAAAGCTACTACCTTCTGGGGTTGGTTTTTTTTTGTTGTTGCTGTGGTTTTGGTTTTCTTTTACTTCATACTCCTGTAAAGATTCTTTTCATTTTGAAGTACCTATGTTTAGACTTCTAGATCTGCCTACACTCCTTCCTTCTACATTGGCATTCTGACACATGGCAGCAACAAATTAATTAAACTAATGATAAGGGTTTTTCCTGTTAGTATCACAGAGATTCAGGGCGGGTGCATCCAGAGAGCTGGCAAGGCATTTAGAACTTGTTAACAGAACATCATGCTGAGGACCTGCTGAAAACGAAGTACTCATGGGCCTTCTATAATCTAGGTAGTAATATAGGTTGGAAATTGATGATTATCTAAATTATGGAGTGCCTGTCTCAAATCTGCATACCTGGAAATCCTAAATGTAGTTTAGAAAAAGGTACACGCCATATTCTATAAAAATTCTAGAGGTTTCTTACTCATAAAATAACATTTTATTAACATCTCCTGTGCCTTTAATCTAGGAGGGTTAAAATGAGTACTGAAGATTTTTTTCTGGATTTTTTTCCTTTTTTTCTTTTTTATTTTCTTCCCTTTTGGGAGCTTAGTTCCCCTCTGAGATTTGAAAATAAGTCCTTGGGTGCTCCACCTTCTCTCAGAATATGGAGGTTCCATGAAAGGTCTATTGGAACATTCCAGCAATAATCTGCTCTTTTCTCAGTTACCCAGAGCCACATCTAACATTTGCTGAGCTACTGTTTTGAAAAAAAAAAAAAAAAAAAAAAATTCCAAGAAAATCGAAGCCAGTGCCCATTTGGCTGCATTACAGGACTGTGAAAGCTATCGACTGAACTCACAGTTGATGTTCAATGAATCCATTTTGGTCAAGAAAGCGTGAATGAGACCTTTCATTACAGTTCTGTCCCCACAGTGCAATGCACTGGGACTCACACGTCAATGTGCTGAGATCTACACCATTTTGTTGAATGATTTGAACTTCTGGAGACAGAATAATCACATACAAAAGGCACAGAATTGTGACTCACAATTGGAGTTCAGTTCTCAGTTTGTCTATCAGACAAACTTAACTGACCGTAAGAATGTTATATCTCATCAGGTACTTATAGTCCATTACCTTTCTTATCTGTTAAACTGTAAATTAAGAGAACCTTGCTATGTGTTTGTACAATACTTCACATAAACTAGGACTAATCCAGAACAGGGATGGTAAAAGTTGTTCCTGCTCATAAAATCAGCTCATTTCCATTAAGAGTGACTTAAAATGAGCACAACTGTCTGTGGACAAAGATGATACACACAAAAATGGGAACACTGCACAAATATAACTTCAATAGTTTCATTGTGCTTATTTTCACAATTCTGTTCTTTTTTTGCACTGTACACATAACAGTTCAAACATTTCTCATTTCAATGTGATGTCAGGAGTGGATCAATAAATAGTTCTGTGTATAGTCTTTATAAATGATCTGTTCCAGTGCTTATGTTTGAATCTAAAAATATCATGGAAAGAAGAGTGATTAGCTCTTATAAATGGAATTAGTTGGGTTTTCTAATTCTGTTCTTCAATTGGTGGCTGTGCTTCGGCATGTAACAACATTACCTCATGCTGATTTAAGATCCTTGTTATACTCTCTTATTTGAACACTTTAAGTGATTTAATACACTTCTAGATGAACCACAAATTATTTACTACTAAAACATATCCTGATCTCAAGTACTCAAGTTAAAGACTTAAATTCTTATGCATCCAGAATTGCTTGTTGCTCTGTCTAAAAGATTGCTTTTAAAAGGCTTTGAGGTCTTTTATACCAATTTATCATGCCCATGTACCAGAACTGATTCTCAGTCTGCTGCGTGCTTCAGCAGCAAATTCTGACTCTCTGCAAAAGAGTGTATTTTTGTTGCAAAAAGGCAACAGAAATAATGAGAGCATGCACTGATCTCATAGATTAATGACCCAAGATTAATGAATCATGGCATAATATTGGTAAAAAACATGCAAAAGGAATGTGCTTTAACTATTTTCTTTAACAGATCTCTAAGTTTGAGGGGAAAATATTGTTCGACTGTTGCAATGAGTTAGCAGAACCAACTACTTTTAACTTCAGTCTTTTCCTTACTATTTCCCATAATAAAGTTCTGAATCTAATTGATAGAGATGATTTATTTTCAAAGTTATTAGTTATTTTCAACATTACTAGTGATATTACAAAATAAAAACAGTTTGTCTCAGCAGGGTGCAATTATATTACTTTTTCCATTTGAAGTACTAAAACCTCAACACATTGCTATGTATTGTTATTTTGAGTTGCTAAATGGTGGCAACAGAAATAATATTAAATTATTTCTCTGAGGATTCGGTTTTGGATGAATTACAGGCCTTTCTGTGGACAAGAAGCAAGAGCTGAGAGGTAGCATAAAGAAATTTAGATCCATCTAACAGCAGTCTCATGAAGGTGTCTTTACGGAGGATGGATGTCTTTACACATATGCCCAGAGAGTGCCAGTTTTAACATGACTGAGCAACTGTTTTCTACCCAATGCCTATGTACCTTGTGTGGTGTAGTCTGGTGCATCTTTTCAGAGGGTAAGTAATGTTATTTTGCATGCTACAGTAGTGGCTGCTGCTTTCTCTGTAATCTTGAAGAGAAGAGACAGCATTCCCTTCTACCTGTAGGATAATGTATGTCTAGCTGTGTCTAGGGATTTTTAAACCCACACCTTTCATATTCAAGCATATGAAGCAAGGTGTTGTTGATGCTGGCCTTTTGTGTGTCATTTTGTGGCTGCTTGTGCTGGCCACACATTCTAGGACTCAATGAATTGTTGTGAAAGATTTAAGATGCTCATCTGAGAGGAGATCTAGTCCTGCAGACTTTCATTCCTGCTCTTTAGCACCTTGGTTTTTGTTCAGTGTCTGCTTATGTTGTCTGCTTATGTAAAGTACAACCAGACCAGTAAATTGCAGCATGAAGGAAAAAAAAAAAAAAAAAAAAAAAAGCAAGATAGAGAAAGTATGTATTTGAATCACTTCTGGTAACAATGCCTATTCCTTTGTTTGATAAAGGTTTCCCATTGCAAATTGTTGCCACTAGGTAATTTTATAAAACAATATTCCTTCCTCAGCTGTTCTTTAAACAGAAATGCATTTGAAAAGAGAGTTTATAGGGTAGTCTTCAAGGCATGGGAAGAGTGAGCCACTACTCACCCATGTCTTCAACACTTTCCCTGTTATCTAGCTCCAAGTGCTTAAATTACTTTTTGTTTAGGGTGCAAAGCACAACTCATTTTCAGCCATGAGTCAGTTAAAAATCAGGGGCATTTCATTCAGTTCTCTTAGGAAATTTTCAGGCACCTAGGACTGACTAGATCATTAGTTCACCTTTCTCTAAGCAGACACACATTCCACTAAGGGCAGTCTTCAGCTGCCTGTCTTTCAGTGGGAAATGCACAGATGCACTCCTGCACATTGGTACGATAATGTAGTCATGGGAATCTAAATTTTCTGTTGCCTTTTCTATCCTTTTAGCTTGCTTTTGTGCTTTGCAGTGTTGTAGATTTAGGAAGCAAACCATGGAACAGCTGTAAAGCCAGTCTAGTTAAATGCCACATATACTGTCACTTCTCTTCTAACAGTATAATTAAACAGGAGTTAGAATTTGCAATGTGTTGACATTTTATCAATTAAAGACAGATGGGGAGAAATAGAAGAAAAAAAAATAAAAGCTTTTGTGATGTCAGTTAATTCCATTAGGTTGCTCAGAAATTTGGCTTCTTGTTGCATCTAAGATATAAGGAATTTAGTGCCTTTTTATTTTATTTTTCTGTTTTTAGTGTCCAAAATTCAGTAGATGTTTATTTTCCATTATGTCTTTTCATTTTATATCTTGTCTCACTGCTATGCTTTTCCAGCTGATGCTCTGGAAAAAATAATTACAATTCCGTCAAGCAAATGCACAATGGTGGGTTGTGCAGTTTGGTAAATTCTCTAGTGCAGCTTCTGCAAAAAGATTTTTACCTTACTTAGAATTAGATTCTCTTCCTGCTCTACTGTCTCAAAGAGTCAGTGTCCTTGTGATATAGTTTAAATACTGGGACACAATCTCTGCAGGATTTGCTACAGAGGTGACACATTCTCCTCTTGGCAGGCGACACCATGGAAATGACATATTCTCCACCAGCAAATACCTAAGGGGAACTTATAATTAACTAGCTTTCTATGATCAGTAAGGTTGCTATAGTTTAGTTACATTTTAGTTTTGCATTTCTCAGCAGTACCCTGCAGCCAAACAGGGATACTGATACATGTTTATGGGCATTCCTATTTATTTTTCCTCAGGCACTGAAACTATGGAAAAGAAGAGAATGGCAGGTTATTCTTTGGGTTGTTTCTGGGAAGAGGAAGATGCTGCCAGTTTGCGGGGGAGGGCACATTCTCAAACAATGAAAACAGACAAAAATGAAAGATGTAGCATGTTTAGATGATTGTAGAAAGTATTGCAGCTTAGCAGGTTAGAAATCATGTAAATGTCTAATTCAGTACAAGTATAGGATAAACTGAAACAGAGGAAGTAGGTAAGCATACCTAACTGACTTTGAATTGTTAAAGTTCAAGCAGCACACGTGTTCAAAAGGAACTAGGTATCAGAAACACGTCGCAGTAAAGGTTGTGGAACATTCAGAGAGATCACACTCAGGGCATCAAGAACGTTTCCAGTGCCCGGTGCTTACAGTGGTACAGAAAAAAATTACTCTTATAGGTGGTTCACTTTAGACGGTGTGCTTGTTTTTTTTTTTTTGTTTCTGTGGACTTCTGAGTTGCTATTCCTTTCTTCCTTTTGCCTGGAAGAAAGGGAAGGGAGAGAAATTGTGAACTTTGGACTGCTAAGAAGTTTGCTTTTTGCTTGCAAAGTATAGTTAGGGTATTTATCTGAAAGATCACACCAACATTATTTATTGTCTTATTATATGTTCATTACATTTTTTACTTGTTGTATTTCTCTGTAAACTTTAACTTTAAAAAATGCCTCTTTTGTCTTAGATGTAGCCAGTTCCTGGTTTCCATCCACTAGCAATTTTGAAATATTGTTAGTGTCTGCTATGTGAGGTATGAAATGAAGAATATTGTGGAGGGACTGTAGCAGGAGTCTAGCCAATGTACATTAGGTAGTCAGTGTACCTTGTCAGGTTATTTTCATTTCCTCTAAAATGAAAACTGTATGTCAAACAGGCTTTTCTTTCATTCCTATTTTAAAGCCATAGATGCAGACGGAACGCTGGCATGGCTAGGCAGAGGTGGTACTCTTCACCGTAGTGAAGGAATGGAAAGCTCATTTGGGTCAACTGTGCAGTGTCAACACCCTCTTGTCACACTGCATTCCATTTGCAGCTCTAGAGATCGTCTCCACCTGGAAGAAAATAACTTTTCAGTATTTTCCAGCAGCCAGAGCAATCTTTGCAGTGAGTATAACTTTAGAAAGGGCTATAGATGCTCAAAACAGTTCCACGAGAACAAAACAGTCCTTGGAATCCCTGATGTAGATGTGATTTGACCTTTAATTCTACACAGGGTGTGGACAAAATAGATTTAAGGATCTGGACCAACGTGTTCTTTCTCTCCAGTAAACAGAGTCACCTGCAAAACTTTTTCTGCCAGAACTGATACACAGAGTTTCAATATGCATTACACATGCATATATGTATATGCATATAGATGCACTTATTTCAAAAACAAAACATTAAACCCCAAAACACTCACTTCATTTTCATCTTGTGATATCCAAGCAGATTTCATCAGCACAGTCATATACCTTTTCCAGGTTCAATGATTAATTCTTCCACCCTCATGTGATGGCACTGGTCCGGTCCTGAATAGTTGAATATGGAAAAAGGTACAATAGTTTGTGAGATTACTGCTTTACCTCACCATATATGCCCTTTACATAGGGGAAAAATTTTCCTGGCATATTTCTGTTTGAGTTACTTCCTACTCTGCTGAAGATAGATTTTCTTTATTGTTCTATTAATTTACTCTTTTTATCAAAATTCTCTTACTGTAACATTCTAATTATTCATGAGCTTTGTGGTTAATGTCTCACTGTTCTGCAGTGCCTAGCTCTTTGACTTTTTTTTACTGCCAGACCTTACTATAACAGAAACCATGTTTCTAACAACGTGCTGTGCCGACCTGAACCAACAGAAAATCAGCTTAATGAAGAAACTATTTCTTATTCTGTGAGATAAAGAACCCATCTTTATTTGTGGTTTACAGGATATGTTACAGTAGTTGTTTCCATAGAAAAGCTAAGTCTCTTAATCAACAGTTGTCTTGAGCCAGATTTTGCCTCATCTGAAAAGTTAATCAAACTTTGGAAGCTGATAGTTGCGTTTTTTGTCACTTGGACATAAGTTTTGTGTAAATCTATGCTAACCTTACATCTTCTAGCAGAAAACTCCATTTCTCTACATTGAATCAAATAATTTGTTTTCTTCACCTCACTTCTAAACAAAGTTGCATCTTGGAAGGGGAGTCAGTACATGAGTCATGACCTATAAAAAAGATTATTTTTGACAACAAAACAGTGTTTCACAGAACTAGAGTAGAGAGGCCATCAGCTTCTCTGATTTAGTGCTTTCTATTATTTGCTTCAGAAAGGAAAAAGGTGTTCTAAAAAAGATACTCCAAGGCAATAATCTGGCATATGGATACAGAGAAGAGGAAGACAGATAATTTAGAAGAATTTAACAAGAAAAAGAAACCAAAACAACCCGGTAGACTTGTGACAAATCGTAAACGGTAGATAAAGAGTGGTCTAGAAAGTCATGGACAATGGATCTCAGTCTAGGACCCATATTACAGTAAATGTAATTTTCATCAGGTCATCCGTCAGCAGACATGAATCACCTGCTGAAAAGTATACAAGTTGTCAGCAATTCTCAGTCCATATATTTTGAAACTACACAGCTGCACAGAAGCATTTCTAATGCATATCCTGTGCCAAATGCACTAATTCTGAAACATAAATGGTCTTTGCAGCTTAGTCAATCCAGCTCCATAGCATATTCATCTAAACCTGATGAATATAATCACAGTTTGGAACATGGGGGAGTTAATAAGGTACAGCTATGTTGCATTAAATTGGCTTTCCCACTACCTACATGTGCTCTTTTGAGAGAAGCTACAGCGACTTATTTTGGGCAAGGTTCTTTATTTGTGCTGTGCTTGGATTAGATCTCTATAAGGTGCTGCCCATGGGGTACCCACTTGTAGGTAGTTCAGGCACTCAACCTGCTTTAGTGTGCAGCTGTCAGCCTGGTTACTGAAATCTGTGTGAAGAAGGCATTTTACAGTGCAATACTCTGTGCAGACTGAACATGTTACATCAGAATAAAAGTACCTAGAGCAAAAAGACTTCCTGTGTCATTCTAATAAGGCCTGTTGTAGACATTCATATCACAGGATAACATGTATAAAATACCAAGCTCATATTAAGAGTCAGATGGTTTTCTTTCCCCCTGAATTTGCTCCTCAGATTACCAAAGAAATCAATTGCAGACCCCAGAGCTTACTGGGACATGGCATTAAACACAGGCTTTTATGAGAAGAGTGGGTTGATGGTCTCTGACTGCTTAACAGGTAAAATTTCATCTTTTTTCCTTGTGAGATAAAATTATCTGTACAGTCTAATCTTTGGCAAAGGATGATGCTAAACTTTGCCCAGTCAGAGAATTGTCATTTCTTCTGAGCTCTCTTCCTTCTCCTAGAGGAAAAAAACCCAAAGTTGTTAGCCTTTTGCAAATTGCAATTTGCTTCTCAGTTTTTATTGACATTCAAACTCGCTTAAAGCAATGTCCAGCTGTGAGCCTGCTACACCATTTGTTCACTGTCCTTCATTTTAGTCTGATACTTAGTCAAGACATCAATTATACGATAGGATTTATCCTGAGTGCACATCAAACCGAGAGTGTTTACTGATAGACAGAAATGCTAGAAAAGCTTGCTTACCAGCATAGATTGTAAACAGTTAATTCATTAAGGATGACCACCTCACTGTTCAGAATTTAGATGTCCTAAAATATTATTTCTATGCCTAAATTTGAAAATATTTGAAACATTTTATTCAATACCCCAAAAATGTATTAACAATTCTTTAGAAATGGTGGTAGTTTTTAATATGCACTGAAATTATTGTCAGAAAATATTTCTCATGGAAGATGTGCCCACAGGGAAAAATTTCTTTTGAAATTGTTGGATAACACAGATATATGTCGCATTGTCAGAAAAAAAAATTGATCATTTGTAGCTTACATTTCAAGCTACTGTACATTATGACCTGTTAAAATTAGACTGTCTAAAAGATGGTTACAGTTCTGTTTAAAATGACATTTCCTTTAGCATGTCTTGTAGCACCAAGTGAGCTTTCAATGCAACAGCTGTTTTTTTTCTCTGTTAACTCGTGTTCCATTAAAATGTACGTGAAGAAATGGGAATTTTGGCATGTTTTTGTCTATGGAGAAATTACCTGTAAGAAGACTTCATGAATTCATGTCAACCATGGACTACAGATCCAGTCAGGTAGGCAAGAAATCTCATGCGGTGGGAAGACTTCAATTTCAAAAGATTAATTAATTTTTTAATTTCTACTTGTCTAAATTTGTATTAGTGTATATAAAAAGGTATGTGTTTCTGGACTGAATAACATCATGGTTTTAACTCATTCAGGTTGGAATTAAATCAGAATAATTTAAAAATAGCAGTCATTACTAAACAGGCATATACCATGTTTGTAAACAATATTTGTTTGTTCAGATTGGTTAGTGTTTTTCAAACTGCAGTCCACTGAATGTTAGGTTTCCATATTCTTTTGAGCATTTATGAAATTAATCTTACTCTGGAAGAATATATCTGAGCCAGTATGACTGGCTCAAATTCTAGGTGTCCAAATGTAGGCGAGACTAATCCCAACCAAAAAGTAGCTAAATGTAATCTACGTTCACTGAAGTGACAGCTAGCAGAAGTAAAGACTGTTTAAAATGAAACAAAATTTTAAGAACTCCTTACGTATATTATAACAAGGTATGATGACAGCAACTTTAGGAAACCTGTCAATTAAAAGATTATGGAAAAGCAGAGCAATAGAGTCAAAGCTGTCCAGCTGCAAGAATTTCCCTTCCTAAAGGTTTATTGAAGTCATATTCAGATAAAATATTGTAATTTTTGTTTTTTAAAGTGCTAGATTATAATGAAACTGTAAAATACAACTGGCTGAATGCTCACCATGAATTATAATTTGAGGAGCAGATTATGGTTTCCTTTCTTTCTAGCCACCCACATAAGCAGGCTAAATATTCTCTTACACATGTGATAAGCAGAAGTGTTTACTTTCAAAGCAACAACACTGGCTGTTATTTACTATTCTCTGAGTATAAAAAGTTTCAAGAGTGTCTATGTAAAGCAGTGAATACTAGTCCAAGAATAGTAAGTAAAGTTAGCAAAATACAGTTTAAAACAAAAGAACAATGAACAACCAACCATTGGTGATCCAATTGAAAATCAGTAGTACTCAAGAGTTCACTGTTTTTCATTTCTGTTGTTACCCATTTTGGAGTCGAGATTGTAATGAAAATGTTTATTGGTTTTAGAATGTTAGGTCTAAATGGTTAATCAGGAGGAACATGTGTATTTTGCAGAAACACAAAATGAATCCAGGGTATATGGATGGCAGTGTTTCCCTCAGGTCCTATCCCAAATAATTTTTCATTCAGGTCCTATCCCAAATAATTTTTAATTATGCAGAATATCTCAACCCAGTTTTGTCAAAAGACAAATAACCAGATTGCTGTAATCCAGTCTCACCATGCCAAATCTACAAACTCTTAAAGTCCCTATGGTGTAGAAAGGCTTTTTTGCTTTCAACCAGGAAGTCATCTTTGGCACAGAGACTCAGATTCATTGCACTAGCTTAAATCACCTAGTAGCTGAATTAGCAACATTATACTCGTAAGTTTTCAGTAATTAGCAAAGTGCATCCCAAAGCATGGTTCAGATCCTAGATAAAGTAAATTTGTCATTGCAAAATTATTCTCTTTTGGTACTTAAATGGAGCTTTCTAAACTGCATAATAAAACAAGGTATCTTTCAACATCTATTGGCACTTTGGTTTATGCTCCTAAAATAGACAATGCCTGGACCAAAGATCAGAATTATGAGACCTTTTGGATGCTAATACTTACAAGCAAGGTCCCATATAGATCCCATATATATAGCTGACTCAGTTGTCTGTATTGCAGCCTTCTCTTCACATCTTCTAGAAATATCTTCTGGTTTTCCTTTTTCTTCATTGGAAAGTGCCCTTTGTGTTGTGAAGAATATCACCTGAAGTCTTTTTTCTCCTTAAGATATGGAAAACAGTTTGCATGCCCCACTTTTCCCTGAACATAATTTAATTTTCCTTGGTTATTCTCATGGATATACCTAAACCAGAAAGTAATATCTGAAAGAATTAATATATACAGTCTTCACTGTAGTTTTCTGAATTCATAATGGAAAAATATTTCTGAAGGCTCCATCCAGTTAACTTCACTATAAAAAGTAGAATCCTATTGCCCATAAAGATTGGTTTCTATGACTCAGTGATAGTATTCTACAGGCATTTGTGCATTGCAGTACTAGGTTGCTTGTAAATTGCTGGCTCAGGACCAAAAATTTAGTGTTACTAGGCACATGTAGGAAATCAGAGGAAGAAGAACACTAAAGAATGAAGCTAAAATGTAAATTTCAGCACATTACTTACGACGTACTAGATAACAACTTGGATTTTGTTTGAGACAGATATGAACATAGTTTGTGTAGATTGTTTTTATTATTCAAATACAAACACCATTTTCAGAGGTATAAATTCAATGTGGAAATAAATATATTTGAAATACATACAGAATATTTCACGTTAGCAATCATTGCAATTAAAATAATTACTTTGACGAATGTTTACTGGCAGTGTGAAGCAACAGCAGTTAGATTAACTATGAATGTCAAAGTTAACCCTGTCGTAATACCAGACATTTCTGAGAAAAATCTTTTAATGACACATTAATTTAAAATATTAAAGTAAAATTAGTATGGAACAGAATAAGACCTATTAGAATGAGAAGAAAAAATTCCAAGATTTTTGAAAAATTTTTGGACGATATCTTCAGGAACAGAAACATAGATTCACTACTTCTTTAATGTCCTTAGTGAAACATTATTGTTTGAAAACAGCGCTGGTAGAAATAGTATCATAATGTAATAACCCAGTAAATTACAGTAATAAGTCAACATTCACTGGCTATCAGTCATCGGTTATTCTCTATTTTGGCCACAGGGTACATCTTTCATTCTGTTGTTTAGAAGCTACTGTACTGGCCACCAACTACAGTATCTTTAGATTCTATAAACCATTATTTTATTAAGAACACTGTGACCATTTTTGTTCTGCCTCCTCTTGTAGATTTATTATGTCTCATAATATTCAGATTGTATTTCAACAGGATCTCAAAAATGTCTAGATTTTTATTGAATTTTCATTAAGTATTTTCCTGACCAGACGATAGATACATTTTCAATTTACTGCAGCTATAAATTTCTTTCACAAACACAAGCATAGTGTTTTCACTTTTGCAGGATACTAGAAGGCATTTGCAGCAATGGTAGGTCTACATCACCTTACCGATTGCAGGAAAGATCATTGATCCGTAAAAATTTCATGACACTCTGTCACAGGATGTGTAAATGCCAGAATTAAAGAGATGACACTAAGGGAGTACAGGTTGCTGCAAAATAGGAAAGTTTTGCAAACTTCAACATGTTTTGAGATTTCAACAATTTTTTCCATTTTCTATCTGGACAAAAACCCAAAAAAATGCCATGAATTTTACAACACAAAATCCAATAGTGAAAGGAAATAGAAAGGCAAACAATAATAATATACAATCAGAAATTAAATGTTTTCTGTTTCTTGGAGTCTCAAGCACCTAGGTTTTCCAAAGCACCCTCTATTGTTTTTTTAAATAAATCATTATTGTTATAAAAGTAATGATGTCAATTAAAATACAGGTCAAGAAAAAAACATGATCTTCAGGTATATTGTGTAAATATGGCAGCCACTGCAATGTGATGATAAGCGTGTGTGACATACTTAGGTGCTAATGATGGAGCTATGGCTTTCTTACTTCCTTCCATCCCCCACAATGTAGTCGTATCTCTACTTGTTTAAACACGAGTGTCAAGTTTATTTGCAGGCTAGAGTCATAACTAGTAACAATCCCTGAGAGAGAGAGGGAATCATCATATGCGTATATTGACAAAGGTGAAAAAGAATCACACTTAAAATCTCACAATATTTTGTTTTATAAAGGAAAAAAAATCAAGACAAGAGGTGGTTCAGCAATTCAGGGTACCATATGACACAGTTCTCTAAAAATTATTGTGAATGAACTGAACAGAGTTTCTGGACAGAAGACATTTTTTAAAATCTGTTTTTTAAACCTAAAATCTCACAATCTTCATGGACAGACAACATTCTTTATTTGGCTATCCACAAGGCAGTACTGCATATTCCTCTAAAAAATGAAACAAAATTAAATAAATGAAAAAATTAACCAAACCAGACTTTATAGTCTTCAGTGTAAGACAACTCCTTTAAGAAACTTTTTTTTCATCTGTTTTTCAACATTGTGGTTTTATAAACTTTGGATCTGATTTCTGACAAAATTGTAACTTCTTTCCAGGCAAGTCTAGAGTGACAAAGCAATAATTATAACAACAAAAAAATCAAACCTCAAAATGCATACATTTGTAAGTAGAGACCGGCAGTCATTTAGGGGAAAGGTAAAAACCTTTTCCTGCTTCTGTGTGCTACTTCATTTGCAGATAAATAGAGAAATTTCCTATTTCCAGTTGTCAGTCTTATACCTTTCATGTCCAGAAAATTTGATATTATATGTGTAAAGAGAAGTCTTAACCAGAAGGCAAAAACCAGACAGATTAAAATGTAAATGAGACAGTAATAAAAGGAATTTTGTTCATTACAACAGGTATTTAGCTCATGAAAAAATGACCTTACATTATGTCTTTCCTAACCAGAAAAAATAACCATAGTCAAAACAGAACTAAAATTTTGGAACAAGAAATTATTGTTAATTTTTATTTCTATTAGTAGGTCGGGGTGAACAATATAGTTTTTATTTCTGCTAGAAACTCACATCATCAGATTTTTAGCACTGAAGTACAGTGAAAGACTAGAATTTAAGATTATATCTCTTATTATTAAGTAATCTTATATTTTACTTGACCAATTAGTTTCTTTGCCTCTATATTGTCTTATTTTCCCCCATTTTAATAACGATAAATATTTAGAATAAAATAATAGAACAAAATGATAGAATAAAATAAAATAAAAGAGGAGTTTGTTTGAATGTGTTGTCACAGGAACAAAGAGAAAATGCATTGATTGTCAACTGCAGAACCTTAAACTGAGTGTTATCATGTCTTTCTGAAAAAAGTAAGAATAATACTTTTTTCTCATATATTTTTGTAAACTCTCAATTTTTTAAATACGATTATAGAGATTTCCCGGGTCCCCGTGCAACATAATTTACGTTTTCCTGATGCAAATGTGCCTTTTTTGGGCCTTCATAAAAGTTTATTTTTCTGTTAAGTGTTTAACTCTCTAACTTACACTTTGTTAATTTTATTTTCAAAATCTCAGCAATTTTTTGCTTGCCTTCTCATGCTTTTTTCCTTCTATTACCTAGAACAACTTTAAAAGTGCTGAGCATCATCACCACAAACTCTTAAATTATAATTACGTATTTTAATGCACTAAGCTCAGCAGTGTAACTCAACACGCCCTGTCTTACAACACTCACATTAACACTAAAGTTCTTCACTTGAAAGCTATAGCAGAGCTGGCACTCCTTCAGTCCATCTTTCTTTATGTTTTTTACTCCTTCTGCTACAACACTCCTTGAAATAGAAGTCTGACACCTTTCTTTTCCATTATTCCTAATTTCAAGCATAGAAGGCACAGAAGTCACCATTCAATTTTCTAATTCTAATGTTGCCTTCCATAACTTTTAAAGCAACTTCCCTGAAGTCATCTTTTCGATGTAGCTTATCCATTACCATGAATATAGTTTGTGATTGGGTCCATTCTCATTAGATCTGAACTAAAACCTTCAGAAATCCATTACAGGCAACCTTACTGATGGTAAAAAGACCAGAAAATTTTTAACAGATTGGGAAGATGTGTACTTTGCCATGGTGGGAGCAAAGTAGAACCCATAGTCAATAACAGATCTTAATCTATTTGAGAAAAACTGGCCTTTTCAAGCATTCTTTAGTTTTCTCTTTTTCTCATAGATTTTTTTTTTTTTTTCTTACTCACCCACATCTCAGTAAGGCTTTTTTCCTTTGCTAAATTGAATATATATTACTTTGACCTGGCTAGACAGGGGAAATATGTAAGCCTTGACTTTCTCCCATGTATGCAAAACATTGACATTTACTTTGGAAAAAAATCTTAGCTGAAAAACAGGAAAAGCTAGAGGAAAACAGCTTTTTTCTTTTAAAAATCTATTTCCTCTTCAACACATTGTCAGCCTTTTTTTCTTTGCTTTTTATCCCCCTCCCACTGCATTTTAACAGAGGAAATTGAGGTTTTGCTGTTTCACCTGTAAGAATTATATGTATATCCGGTTGCACAAAATGAAGACCCACAATAGTTAAATAAAGTAGAAAAATGATACTTCCTGGAGGATGCTTTCCATATTCACAGTAGAGATCCTGAGAAATGGTTGGACCAAAAATACGCAAATCAGTGCAAGTAGTTGCATGGTGGAAAATAATTCTGCCTCAGATCATATAGTATTACCACACATTTACTATGAATTCTATTTCAATATAATTTCCTTATGTTTCTGTTACAACAGTTGTTCACATTTTATATCCTGAACTCATGAGACAGAGTTCAACTCCAGTTGCCCAAACATTATCAGAGTTGTGAAATTTTGAAAAAATGTGCAATTTTGATCAACTTACATCATGTGTGAGTTTGGTTAAAAAATGAAACAAATGTCAGCTAGATACTAATTAAGTGGGTTAGATTTAATTCATTACTAGACCAACAGTATAAAAGTTATCGATCTAAGATTCTCTTGTTGCACCCTCTTAAAACTTTTGAATATTTTTCTTAAAGTTTGTTCACTAAATTAGAAATCAAAATCCAACTATTCTAAGGGAGTACTCTATCGAACACACTGTAGAACCAAGCTTATTCCATTAACTTTCACTAATTGCTATTTTAAATACAAATTTGAACTACTTCTTCTAGAAAGCATCCAGTCCCGGGATGGTTAAATGGTTGGAACAATATTTATGAGAGGAAAGCTTGATAAAAGTCATAATCCCTGTCAGAATGAATTTGAATCTCTGACTCTTGTAAAAATCTGTGGTAGTCCAGAACATTGTTTCATTGTTTCTTGGTTTTATACATATAAATATTTGGTTTTCTTACTGAAATCCAACATGAAAGAAAGTGTTCACTTTAGGACCAGACATCAGACAATTTAATAGCCTTTTCTGCAAGTTATTTTTGACATAGTCCTCTACGGTAGTACACATCTCTAGGACTAAAACATATGAATTGGCTTTTTAAAATCATGTAAACTTTTCCACTTCCGGAAATCAAAGAAACAGGTTAGTTATCTAGGCTAGGAAGCAATTTCTGTGGAAGAGTTTCCACATAACCATTTCTAAAGGTAAGATTGAATTAATTTAAAAGGGACAGGAAAAAAAAATAAAAAGGTGAGCACGGGTTGCAAAGTACTTCACATCTCAAACATTGGCTTTTAAAGTCCAGTCTAGTTTGTCAGCCTCTTGACCGGGAAGGGAAGCAATAGGAATTCTTTAATATCCATATCCTCTTGGGATCTATTCCACCTTTTTCACAATGGCTTACTAATTAGTTTTATCTGAATATTGAATATGAGTTTAGAAAACCTTCTTCAGCTTGAGAAAATTGGAATACAGATTTCCCATATCTCATGAGAATACCGCAAGACATGTCCTTCCCAACAGTAGGCACTAACGTCACATTCAGAATCATGCTCCCTCTTGCCTGCTCTGTTTCTGGTCCTACAACAGTACACAGTTAAATTTCTTATTCAGGTGTTGGGGACTGTGCTCTCATGTAAAATAATGGCATAACCTGCAGATCAGGTGCTCTCCTGAGTTGTCATTATGAGTCAGTCAGTCACAGGCTGAATGATTCGACCCCAGATCCTCTGCTCTGGGAGAGCATTATGATGTCCTTGATGACATTTGGATAACTGTCCACATAGCTGAGATGGCAGTGGAGCTGTAGGCAGTACAAATGCTTGTATCTTCTGGATCAGATGGTCTGAGTATTTGAGACTCAGTAAAATTTACTTTAGGCATGGAGGTGAATAGGTTGGATGAGGTGATGTCATGAAACAGATGGACTGTATTCTCCCTTGAATTTCCATATTAAAATAGTAACCCTAGCTTCTTGTAGTCCTCACTTTGTTCTTCTTTAACTTCTGTGACAAACTGTTTCAGAAGAGACCCAACACTACCTCATGTCCTTGAGTGTTGAATAAGACTGGAATTCTGCAGGGAAAGAAGTTTGTGATTATGTCCATAGTGTGTACGCAATATCACTTTACTAATTAATTTGCACAAATCATCTTTATACAGACAAATTTAAAATTTTATGTGCCTCATTTTCAAAACACAAAAAATAATTTTCTTCCAGTGCCATTTTGTATGTTGCTTCCCCCCCTCTCTAAAAAAAAGAAGGCATGTAACATCTTAGTGAAAAAGGTTTATGGAACCCCTTCATTGGTGTCAAGGAAATATTAAGAAACATTAACAAAAAATTATATGACACAGTTCCTTCTGTTAATATTGTACATTAAACCATGCCTAACCAGAGAGGACATATGACCTAACCTTGGTTATCATAGAGAAATAGTAGGATTTAATTCTGGTTTTAAGATTATTTGGATTCATTAACTCATCTGTCTCTGGACACTTCTAAAGTAACTTTTCCACAGCAACTACCTTACATGCTTTCTTTGGTTTAACAGGTCTTAGATAGGATTATGCATATTTGATAATTTGTGAAATGCTTTAATTTTTACTGAGTATACTAAGCAGATGATTTATTAAATACTTTAATTTTTCTATGATATACTACAATTTAATTCATACATATCTGAAATAGCAGTATTTAGCTATATTACACTTGGAGAAGATTTGCTAAAGCTGTTTGAAATACTTTTGTTCCCGTAAATAAACTCTCAAGTACATGGTATTTATAAATTCTTTACACAGAAAGACATAATACTTGACCGAATAGTGTTGAAATCTAGGTATGTTTCCCCTTTACAGAAACTTATAGAAGTTCTGATTAGGCCACAAATGGCTTTTTAATCTCCCTGAGACTTCCAAACAGTAATTACAGCTGATAACTTTTAGATACACTATAGGAATGTAGATCTGTCTGACAGCCCTTTCTGAGAGCTGAGATATCACAAATAAACTTGTAAGGAAGTTACTTGTTGTTCTCTCTAACCTGATGGTAATTTTTTTTCCTCACTATGTTGTTTTCTCACTTACCTTCCATATCAGAATTCAATATAGAAGATTTGAAAAAATTTGTTTGCTCCACACAAAAGGGGCTCCCCTGTGAAGACATCCTCATCGAGGTTTAAGTATCCTTATTGTCACCCCCAGGTAATATTCCAGTATTACCACATCTGGAAGTTTTATACAACTGAGAACTCAAGCCCAAAACTTAAAAAAGGGGATCTCAGATACCTAGTGGCATGTTTCCACTACTAAGCAGAGTTCAAGAACTGTGCATGCAGGTTCCAGAAACCATGACAACACTGAACATGTGGCATTCCTCTAAAATCTTCAGATGAGATCACACCCGCATCGTTAACCACAGTACTTACCTTAGCCTGGTAATTTCACCTGAATGATTAATAAAGGTGTTGCAATGCATTTGGTAGACAGCATATTAGCCACATTGAAAGGCCTTTGCATAAAGCACATTAAGATATCAAACAACTCTGCTTTTGATTTAAAGGCTTAACTCATGCATACCCAGCCTGCTTCCCTCCCATGAGGTAAAGCTGATACATGAGAACCAGAAAGATTCTTCTGGATTAGGTTGACAAGTCCATGACAAAGAGGATTATTGAGGGAAAGGTGGATAAAATGATCTATTCCATTGAGAGACAGCCAACAGCCCAGCACAAAAAAAGAGAAAAGGATACTATAAAAAAATACCATTAATCAGGACACATCAGTTCACATTCAGTAGGAGTATGTGCCTACCCTTCAACACAATTCTGACTTGTGTGAGTAATTAAAGTCACATATATCCTTCGGTACATATCTGGATAGGTGTTGTTGCTGGAAGGTATGCTGTGCTGTTGGCAGCAATTTTTTTTACACACATAAAATGTAAGCTCCTACCACAATTTGAATATTTGCTAGGGATGGAAGACTTTGAGGTTCCTGTGGATTATTACCCAAGCATGACAGAAATAATATTCTGACTGCAGTTGAAAAAAATATGCTGATGTAAAAAATGCATGTAAAGATAGTATCTGATTTCATAATTCTTTAAAATAAGTAAAAATGAAAGAAGTTTAGGGTGGATGGCTGTAGAAATTCTCTGGTGAGGTGAGAGGAAATGAAACAATTGTAAAGTCAGATTATTTTGGTTCTTTAATGTGTGTATTTGACACAGCCCATTCAGACGGTTTATGTTGAATATCAATAAATGTAAATCTAATTAGCTGTTTTCAGTCCTGTTAAAGAAACAGTGAAGCAGGCTTGAGTTCCATAAATTAGGAATTTAGAACTGCAAAAATACTGGTCTCTGATCTCTTCATATACTTTATGCAAGATGGCATTTGATCATTAGCCTTGTGTTTACGCTGATTTTGGTGGCTCTTCTTCCATCAGCATTCACAAGACACATAAATATGAAATTAAATATACCATTCCTACTACAGGGTTTCTGTTATGGAAGGTACTTGGAGCTGGAGTTAAAATCTATAGAGTACAGGAATCCTCATTTCTCTTGGCTTTGCTTATCTCAAGAGTAGAATCTTAGACTAAAGCCTAACCTGAGCCTCTGAGCCCATCATTAGATCTGTAACCAGGGGGATTAAATGTGGCACAGTCCATTCTCATGCCTAGGCTTCCTGGCTGGCAAATAAGTGATTGACTTGCTTTAACCTCAAGCCAAAGCAGGAGCTAAAACCAATCCAGTCTCTGTGATGAAGAAATTTGGGACTCCAAACTGACATAACAATACAGATACATCCAAACCTTTTTAAGTGAGAGCCCTGAGCATGTGTAGTGACAGGCAATTCTACCTGTTTCACTTTTTCTTACAGTAATAAGTTATCTCAGAACTGAAGATTAACCATCCTTTAATAAAATAGCTTTTTATATTCTAGTATGTTTAATAGAACTTCTCTATACTTTAGTAATCATTCTCTTTTATATTCTAAGGCATTTCAATCCACTTGGGATGCCGCAGCTAAGGATGCTACAGCACTAGTAAATGCCAATCACGCAGAAGTGTCTTGTGCTCATATAAGCAAATGGAGAGCTTCTCAGGTGTAAAGAGAACGGCTGCAGAACAAAACCCACTTATTTCTCAGTGTCCTGTTTTTTTCCACATAATGAAGGTACTTGTCCTCCATCTGCAAACTGAGACACAGACCATGCAGTCCAAGGAACCAGCTGCATCAAACCTTTATATGTGCAGGTAGCAAAAGCTGTCCCTGCTTTAGTTTTTCCCTACCCAGATATACAAATACAATTTTGGGTGGTAGAGAAAGCATGTGAAAGCCTGTTAACCTAGAAAGGAAGGCTCTGACACATCTTTCTCCTCCTCTTTGGCTTTTGCTTCAAGTCCCTGAAGAATAATGGCAGTTAAGCAGTGTCTGTTGTGTTAGGATTAGATGTGAGGTGAAAGGGTCTATTGGAACTGGATAGATGATGTGGTCATGCCAGGGATACTACAGAACCCATCAGGTGGACATACATATCCATGAGCTCTTCATCCATTGCTGCTATATGCAGCAACCAGGAGATGTGCCAAACACAAAGAATATCCCTCTAAAGCCTGCATTACTGAAACAGGATATTAATTTAATTTTTCTTTTTAATTGTCTGCGTCCCTTGTGTTTTCTATTTAATGCAGTTTACTACATTCTCCATAAGTACTATTCCATTGGAAACAGTGTTTTTTGACTGGTTTCCTTTCTTTCATCTCCTCTGATCTTCCACTTCCAGCAAAATCAAGCATCAGTCGTGAATCTTCATACTTAAGGTCTTTAGGCACGAAAAGGCTTCTGTATTTCACTGAACTGGACCTTAAGTGTACTCTGGAGTTCTAGTCTAACGTGCAACAGACAGCAGAAGCTTATAAAAGGAAGTGAGACTCCAGACAAGGCACAGTGACAGAGCAACCATACTGCTGTGGTCTTAGAGCATCAGATTTTACAAACTGCTCACAGTATGTCTGTCAACAATTAGTTGAAATATCTTCAAGGGAAGAAAGCAAGCTACAAAACTATCTTTGAAATAGTTTTACATCTGTAACAGCAGTGGATCAATGTCCCAGGACAGTGATAATCGCACTGCTGTAAAATCCTTTAAAAATAGCAAGTTAATGCAAAAATACTGTCCTAGTCAGCCATTTATTATTGGAAGCACAAAATATCCTCAGACATCTTCTGGCTTACAGTAGCATGTTAAATAATGACAGAATATGAATCTGGACAATAAAGTACCTTTTGTCATAAAAAGGTTTTTTGCTATCTCAGATTACTAGAGCATTTTTTTCCTGGATAAACCTTTTCTGTAGCATTGTCTTGTACACGCAGATGACAGGTTTCACACTAGAGTTGCTCTACCTTGGTAGTGGGTAGATTGATCTTTTACCTCAATTGCACGCATTGGTTTATAATGCTGTTGGGTTCTTTAGAAACAAAAAGAAATTGTCTTCTTTTAAGAGACAATTTGAAATTCAGTACTTTCACCTACACAATTCTGCTCATCTGTAAGCTTTATCTTTTGGTTGGATACATTTTCCATTTTCTTTTGTTGTAGCAATATTTTAGTGTTGCCATAGACTTAATATGTATTTATTCTCCTCATATAAAGTTAATTTTTTTTCATGCACCTCCTCTACCTCTGTATTTGTACTCATCAGACACTTTAATTAATCTCACTTCTTAGTGCAGCTTTGTCATTGATGGTATGAATACATTTTTGTGGTCAATAAAATGCCAAACCATATACATGACATCTTTCTGAAAGCAAAATACAAAATAAACAAAGTCTGACAGCTGAGTCAGTGCTTCAGATTTCAGCAAGATTGACAAAGAACTGAGGTAAACACGAATGCTGTAGATAATAAGGGTTTGATGGACTGATATAGCAATAAATTATCTGGGGGACTTTGGAGCATTCAACGTCTTTCTATGTGGCATGCTTGTAATTTAGAGACATGGGATACAAATGGAGTTGTCAGCTCTATCCTGTCAGGAGCACATACTCTGGATGTCAAGGATGGGGAGCTCAGAGGTAAGATTTAACAGCTGAACCTTGCTATTACAGTGCTATATGCACTGTAACAATTTGGTTTCTTAATGAACAAAACAAAGGTGCCTTTTCTGCCTCCTCCTTACTACTATTTCAGGTTCTCCAATGACCTTTGTTTGTGTTGTCACTCTTGGAAAAGAGAGCCCAAACAATTTTATCTGGCAAGTGTCATTTAATAAGTTGAATGGTCCAGTTAAATGTGAGTTGTTTTACTGTACACTTATAAAGATAACAACAGCAAAACAATTCCTGTGTTCTGGAATTATTATTTGTGCTGGAGTATTCACATATTGTTTTTAGCAGCTCCACCTCCTCCATCAGAGACATTTCTCAGATGAGTTAGATTTGAATGATAAATTATCTGAAGGTTTATGACTGTGTAAGTTCCTTTCCTTGGTGATCATAGTGAGCTCAAATCTTGTAATCTTTAAAATACAAGATACATCTCTTAATTGAAGTCTGCCTTTAATATTAGAGTATGACCACAAGGCAATTGTCAGAAAGACAGATGACCAAAGGAAATCGCAGATTTTAAAAAAGTTAAAACTATAATGAAGGAGGATGTAGATTGTCTTTCTTGACAGGAATTACTTGTTCTCATTTGGAAGAACCGTAAATCACTAAATGAACTAGTTTAATTTTCTTGCAGAGATAATCCTTACACAGCAAAGATCTCAGTCATTACGAACAACTACACAGAAATGAACAGTTCCTGCATTTGACCTTTCTATCAGAGGTTATCAAGAAGGCTTCAATCTCCCTTGTTATATTTCCCCCATTCAAGTGCCCTTTGAGCTGCTATCTTGAAATTTAGAGCATTCATTAAACATGGGCTGTTGACTGCAGAATAGGAGAAACATGACATTTGAGATTTTTATCATAGGTCACTAAAGGTCATTTCTCCAGCAATGTGTAATAACAAGCAGGAAGTAGTCATAAGTATGAAGTCCTCAGCCTAAAGTCATGAGCTCATTTATTATCACCAAATAATTTTAACAGACTGAGAAACTGTGTCAATCATAATCGCGTTCTGTCTACCCAATATCATAAGCAATTGCAAAATACTTTATCAAACAATGTATGACAGTCATTTATTAATCACACAGATAAAATTAGACATTGTGTTATTAAACAGAAAGTAAACATGTTTATTTGATCTATGCTCTATGTATGTTACAGAGTGATGTCTGAGTGAATCATAGCGAAAGCTGATTTTTAAAGCTTACAAGTGGATATCTAATTCTTTATTGAGAGCATGCCCCTTGGCCATAAACACATTATTTTTATAGTTTTGCTATGACCTTGTCATCTATCCAAAATTCCCCTGATTTCTCTGATTCCTTATGAGATGGCAGAGCAGTAATTTAGTTCATACAAGAATAAGTGGAATATTAGTAACAGGGTAATTTTTATGATGTTACTTAACAGCAAAACCTAATATATTTTCAAAGCCACCTTTTCAAAGAACCCCACAGCTCTGATGCTGTAATCTTGCTCTTACATTGATTTTCATTTCAATGTTCATTTTGTCAAAACAGACTGTTAGCCTGGTGGAATGATATCTTGGTGGGTTTACAGTTTGGACATCTGATAGAAAGGGCTGTCTTTTCCTTCTTTTGTGAAAGTGTTGCATTGGAAAAAGCATGATCCACCACTATGCTGAACACAGAGTTGTTCTGACACACCTCCCTTCCATCCCACAAGCCAGCACTTGTATTAGTGACTCTATGTGTGAGGAGACGGGAGAACTTACAGGGAAAAGGAATAGTGAGATGAGGTGACAGAGAAGACTTCTTTCAGGTCAGGTGACTGGTGTCCAAATTCTCAGTTTCAGGAGGGAACTCTGAACTACTTACTGAAGATCTGTGAAAGGGAAATGCAAAATAACAGCAATATTCAAAGAAGCTTGAAATCAGGTATTATCAAGCGGTCTTAAAGAAGATATTTTTTACCTTCCATAATGAAAAGGTTTCACCGAAAATGAAAACCAGGTTTGCTTTCCATAAACTCTATTTATAGATCTTTACGTTTTATCTGATTAAGTGGTACATTTCCATTTCACACTGTCTTCACTGTGTAAGGACCTGTTGTATTTCTTTTATGTTTTTCTTTGATTAAGCATCTCCCAATAGATCAGCTAGGTCAGCAGCAGATATTTTCACTTGCTACCTCAGAAATGTGATAGTTTTTGTATAAATGATTTTTTACAGAATATTACTTATGATATATGGGAATCAGAAATGAAGAAGAATTCAGCTGGAGTCTGAATTTTCAGCTATCATTTTTGAAATGATAACACATGCATAGAAATTACTTTATGGGTAGCTAAAGAGCAACTGGAGGTTTTATTATTATTCTGCCTATGACAACAGTACTGTAACTGCATCTTTCTAAATGGAACAAATGTTTTACTATATTTTCTAGTGCCCAATCCCCACAGAAGAAAGATGTAGTAACTGTAGCAGCAGATGGCTACGCCTGTGTGACTAGCAGTGGGTTTGTGTTGTTATTTCTATCAATCCATGATATCTTCTTTGTACAGTGTTATTTTGGTCATGTATATTCTTCTTGTGCTGCTACATTAGAACTTCTTATGACAGCCTGTTCTGTGCTAAGTGGCAATATAAAGGTTATAGCAGTAGATGAGGTGTTTGCTTTCTGGATTACTACTGAAATGAGGATTCTTCTGTTATTATGTCAACAAATATACACAATTACATTTTTGTTTAATTTTGGTGTTGGAACTGGCATTGGGTTTGTGGGGAGCACAGGCAGATGTCCTTCCTCTCCTCCCGTTCACTGAACACTGTATACTACTGTCCAGCTACTGTACTAGGATTCTCTTTTCTCTGATCCATAGGTGTGGAAACCTCTTCACACCTATCATCTCTGTTTCCTCATCTCTTACTACTCCTCATTTCCCTCTCGCCTTTTCATGAATTAGCCTGACCACCCACCTGAAAAAAAAAAGGCTCTTGAGCTTCGTGGAGGCAGAGTCATATTCCCTAGCTGGGCACGTATACGACAGTTTGAGCAATTTGATGTTTGAACTTTTTGTGGATTTCAATAGACCTGTAGTTCTTGGGACACTAATGATCACCTCCTCACATCAGCTCCTCACTAACTGATGAATAAATCAACAGTTTACACTCTTCTTGGCTCATGTACATCCAACACTGTGAATGGTAAGTTGCCATACAATAGAATAATTGTTAAGATGCAGGTACTTCTGGCATGAATTGCATCCCAATCAGCTTCTACTTGTTAACATTTCTGTTATGATCAGCTGGTTTTGAACATATACCATTAGCAGAGGGTGCTATTTGATTTTTCCTTTCAATGAGGTTTGTAAGACCTTTTCCTAAGCTACAAAGTTCAAAAGAATTTAAATGCCCAGGTGTAATGAACAGTTTCATGGAACAACAAGGTTAGGTTCTAAGCAAATCTACCCTTTTTTTTCCACATCACCGTGGTTTTTAGTCTGTTGAGAGCTATTTCTAATGTATTAGAACTAATTTGAGGTGAGTTTTCCTAACATTAGCAATTGGGTTGTTTATTCCTTGCATAAAAAATAAAAACAGTATCGATAGGTTTGACAGTGTCCTGTCACTGAATGTTAATGAATATAGTGATCAAACTCTTTTTCTGTTAAAGGAGATAAATTTGTTTCCCCACAAATCCTTTCTGCTGTCATTTTCACCAAAAAAAAAATTTTTTCCTGATGTCTATGTATCTGCTTGCTACAGGGTGTAGAGTTTCTACGTGCTAGGTAGCATGTCGCAGACACAGGTGAGGTAACCTGTGCAGTCCCCTCATATAAGATGCCATACTCAGAAGAATACACGTGTTCTCTGTAAATAAAAGCAAGGTCTATTAGTGCTCATATTTATACCAATACTATCTATTTGGCATCTAGAACCATCTTCAAAACACTAATAATAAAGACTTTAAAATTGGTATTCAGTACCCAAAAGCTTACGTTTCTGGAGACAAAGTGTTAAAATCTGAGAAGACCTTTTGGAAAAATTGCACTGAGTAATGAAAACACAATTTTTTTTCTGAACATCCAAGAGTTCTTGACTTATTAAAATATGCAAATTACTCTAGCACTTTGTTTAATTGCTGTTTCCTTAAACCCATCAAATCTTCTTAATTCTTCTCTTCTTTGTCCTTAATTAACACCCATTCCCTATTGGCTAAAGTGTAACCCAGAAGACCTAAGCTTGTGAAATTCCCAGCTTATTAAACCTAATTGCTATAATAATTAGCAACCATTGGCAAAATACTCATCACACAGAAAGCACAAAGACATCTAATTAACACTCTCAAAATGCAAAGCATTCACTTCTTGATATTTTACCTGCTATTTCATGCCTTAATTTCTGGAGATGTGTGACATAATACATTGTCCTAAGGAGAAACAGAATAAGAATTTTTCTTAAAAATCTGAATTTGTTAAAACTGAAACTTTTCATTACAACAGTGAAGCATTGTTTTAAAACCTTCATTCAAACTTCATTTTCAGGCCCCAGATAGAATTCCCTGACAAAGGAGAAATGTCAAGTGAGAGACCAGCTCAGTATTCTCAGATATTCTGCAGGACATTGGAGATGGACTGAGTAGGACACTGAACAGCAGCATCCTGTAAACAATGTGAGAACCATCTTCACAAAACTACTGCTTATGCTGATTTTTTTTTTCATTTGGGTTTTGTTTGATTTATTCTGTTCTGAAAGGAATGACACAGTAGAATCATATTTTAATACCAGTATGAAAGTTCTCAGTTTATCTGATGTGGAACAGAAACATTTGAGAAATCTCAGAGATGTTTGTGTGTTAGGAGGAAAAAAGTTTTCCAGCGGTCTCAAATCTGCGGTTTGATACAGATAAAACAACTGGCGTCTGATCCAGTTTCTGCATCTTGTTGCATACTCATACAAAATGAATTTTAGTTCCATAATATTCTGTGAAAAATAAGTTATTTCCTGCATAGAGACATTCACAAGTTTAAAACAATTTCAACCATAGATGATGTTCTATTTCTATTTATTTTTCATGTAGCAAAATATACAGTTATTGTACTAGGCAAAACATTTCCACTGTCTTTTCTCAGGCAAAATTCCCCTGCCATCTTTAGGAATTTGTGTACCTGAGACATATAGAACCAGGTATCTTATTTTTATTTTAAATGACAAACTCATAAAATAAAATTGTGATTCTGGGGAATCTTTTTTCCAGATCATTATTCAGTTTTGTCCTCTAACACCCACAGTCCCTTATGAAAAGCTGTGTTTGTCATGCACTGAGCACCACTCTCTTCTCATGACTCTGTCCTGACTCTCTCATAGTTTATCACTGTCATGTCACTTCTTTGTTAAGCATAACACCAAAGATGGCAAGATGGGAGGCAGCAAAATATATCAGTGCAAGTGCAGCCCAAACAGCAAGTTTGATATATAATTGAGAATGCAAACATTAAGAAGTTGCACTGTTCTCTGTGGGGTGTTGACATATAGAGTAGACTGATTTGGCCTGAAGTCAGACTATTTCAAAACAAACATTCTAATGGGGCTCAGTAAACAAAATATTTCAGGTGGCTTTGACTTGTATCAGAATATTAGACTTCAGCTTCCCTACTGGAGTTTTTTTTTTTTGACAGAAGTTTTTGTTTGTTTGTTTGTTTTAGATTTTTATAAACATTTTATTTATTTCTATGAATAAAAATAACGAAGAAAGTTTTAGTCTTCTGTTTTCATCTCTACTTTTGACAGGGTAAGATAAACACACACATTTGACAAGTTGTATTTTTTCACAGAGAATAACACCAAGGAGAAAATTTGGATTGTAGTTGTTTAGTATTTATCCAACCCCATTATACAATCAAAAAATGTATTAATGTAGTTTATTATATTGCAAATTAGTGTCAACCTGCTTTTTTTCTCATCTTTCTTTAAGGTCAAGTAGTTGCTAGCGGTTGCTGCTGTTGCTAAAAATAAAATTAT
>NW_010118893.1:0-13210 GCF_000699245.1 Pterocles gutturalis
TGGCCCCATAGACTTGTGTGTATCCAGGTGGTGTATCAGGTCATAAACTGCTTCCTCCTGGATTGTGGAAAGGCTATTCTGGTCTTTGTCCCTGCCTGCCAGCTCAGGGTTGAATACCCTGAGGATAACTAGTCTGACTACTGAAGACTGAGGCAAAGAAGGCATTAAGCATCTCAGCCTTTTCCTCGTCCTTGGTGATAATGTTCCCTCCTGCATCCAACAAGGGATGGAGATTCTCCAAAGCTCTTGCAGTGGGTCTAAGTTCTGCACATCCTGCACCTTGGTTTGTACATCCAAGACAACAACAACTCCACCTCCTAATTTCTAGCATTTTCTAACCCTCCAGGTCTAATTCTGTGTGGCCTGAAAGTTTCCTAAGTGCCTTCAGTTGGATGCTGATACATGCACAGAAGTGCATGCTGTAGAGCGATGTGCTATTAGAGCTGTGCTGACATTCAGACTTCTGCAGAGAGACATTTGGCACCAAGGGGCAGCCTGAAAAGCTGGACTTTGACACAGACATAGTTGTTGATGGCTTCTGCCTTTGAATAGTACCTAGGATTAACAACTCCCCTGGGAAGGGGAAAGACCAGATCTAAGCTGTTATTTAGAGTGAGGAAACTGAAACTCTACCCCAGAAGAGTGCCACAGTGTGCCAGGCTGCATGTGCCTGAAACTGTTGGGGGAAAGGGCAGGGGGACATGAGTGTCTGGTCCCACGACTGTCACAGTTTTCTTCTGACAAGTGGATAATGTAAGAGGCATGCTCATCCCAGGGAGTGGGGAGAGGAGCTCCCCAGCCCTGCCAATTCACAGGGGGGTCATCTGGCTCTCTTTCCCCCTGCTTGCTTTTGCCCATTTCCTGGAGCGCAGTGTGGCTCTGCCTCCTTGGTAGGGTAAGGATTTGGGAAGGACGGAGAAGTGGCAGCCCTTCTTAAGTCTCCTTCCCCAGTCCTTCACGTGAAGGAATAAACTAGTTGTACCTCGTCCTGTCTGTTAGCTTTTTGGGTTTTATGAATTCAGACTATTTATTTATAGCTGTGGCTGTTTATTCTAGTTCTCCCTTCTTGTATGATTCCTTTTGCATTTGAAACTCATGAGAGAGCTCCTTATGCAATCTTGTTGGTCCTTACCTACCTTAAAACCTTCTTTTACACTGAGATTGTCTGATGGTTTTGTCAGTTCTGGCAGCTCTCTCTTATGTCCTTTTTTTTTTTTTTCCCCCTAGGAAAGCCCCAGATTTCCTTCCAAGCAAATACTAGGTTGATTGCATTCTTTTGGATCAAAGCTTCTCCCAGTCTCCTGCAACTTGTGCTACTGATTTATTTATGTTATTTATTCATGATATATAATGACACAATTAGAGAAAATGGAAGAAATGCAAGAAATATACTTGGTGTTAGTTAATTTCCTGCTCACACCCCCTAGGAAAGCCCCAGATTTCCTTCCAAGCAAATACTAGGTTGATTGCATTCTTTTGGATCAAAGCTTCTCCCAGTCTCCTGCAACTTGTGCTACTGATTTATTTATGTTATTTATTCATGATATATAATGACACAATTAGAGAAAATGGAAGAAATGCAAGAAATATACTTGGTGTTAGTTAATTTCCTGCTCACAGATTGTGTAAGAGAGCTAAATAAGTTCCACATGAGAAAAGTCTTTCAAAATAAGCATAAAAAAAAATCTATAATAGTTAATACGATTTTAAACAGAGTTGGTGTTCCATCATTACAAATAAAAGATTAGCTCTGAATTTATTCTATATTTTTATATATATATATATATGCTATCGAAACATTACAGCTATATATATTTAAGTAAGGTATGATTTATCCCTACATCTTTATCCCATATTCTTTTTTACTTTGTTCTGCAGTTTCATGTAATTTTCCCTCTTCTCTTTTTCCCAACATACTGTAAGATATTTTCTTGCAACCTGTCCAGTTAATATCATAGATAGATTATACTAGGATGCTGGTTTATAAAGGTACGGGAGAGGACAAAAGAGGCACACGAGAGGTTTTTGGCTGCACAGTCAGATTGTATATGATTCTTCTGAAGTCCAGAAAGAGATGGAAGGCAGACTTGTTCAACTGTTTTAGGTAAAAATAAAAAGAGAAAAGAAGAGATCAGACTCACAGTCAAGATAGAGTTAAGGATTTGCCAGTAGTGGAGATCTGAACTATTCAAAAGTCTGTTGGGAAAGAAACAGAGGCGGACACAGATGATCCAGTAAGTTCTGGGAATGTGTTAGTGGCAACTTTTTATTGTAGAGGCAGGGGAAGTTAATAGATAAGGGACAGTAATTAAATCTGTTTGAAATTAAATTCAGCCAGCAGTCAGACAGTAATGTGAGTTATAGGAGACTACAAAACAATAGCCTCCCAAATAAAGGAAGGAAGCTCTGAATCGTAAGGCAGACAGGTAGGAGGATATGTTTGGAAGAAATTCCATGGAGTATCTAAGGAACAAGAACACATGTAAGAGACAAAAAGCTGATTAAAAACAAGGTTGGTTTGCCAAGAAGAAAACTGGTCTTACCAGTGCTGTTTCCTCTTTTCTGGGATAACTGTCTCAGTGTTAAAGACGGAGCAGTAGTTGTGGTGTATCTCAGATTTAGCAAGGGCTTTGAGGAGTGCCACAAGTCAGCTAGGGAAATGTAGTGGAGATGTTGGGAATGTAAGGTTCAGGCTTGGCTAACTGTACTCATGGAGTAGTCAACAATGGATTTCTGTGAAAGAAGGCAATGTTGCAAATTTAAATCCTGGAAATGGTTTGACTCTACTTAATCCTATCATTTAGGTTAACAATGCTGGTGATAGATTAGGGAATAGTTAAATGAATTTATACTTCACAGTACAGTAAGAAAGGGTGGAAACACTTTGAAGACAAAAAGCAAAGGTCAAAGTGAGTCTGATATGTTGGGGTGATGTTACATGAGGATAAATCCAAGAAAGAAAATACTAGGAAAAAAAATGTAGTGGCATTTGCGGAACTGATTAGGCAATAGTAGTTGTGCAAGGCATGTGGAAAAGAAAGTCAATTAGAAATTGAGTTAGTCAATACTGCAAAGCAGTTGCAACAAAGTCAATTTGTATTGACATGTACTAACAGGGTTCTTTTTCATTTAACATGAGAGGTATTTATTCTAGTCTATCCTTATTAGGAAGACCTTATCTGGCATTCAAACTGTATCGAGTTTTGGAATCACATTTTGAGAAAGAGGCATATACATTGGAGAGAATCCAGAACAGAGATCCAGGAAGAAGAGTTTTGGGAAACAGGATTTATTGGCAACAAATTCAAACAACTGAGTTAGTTTATATAAAAGAAGACTAAGGAAATATTGGTAAGATGGTAACAGACTTCCAAAATGGCAATAAAATAGCAAACAGTTGTTTTCCATGTTCACTGGATTAGGAGAAGCAGTAATCTCTTCAGTTTTGCAAAATAAATATTTAATTACTGTATTAGGGAAACCTAGTTCTACTTTAGGAAAACTACAGCCAAAGTAAGTTTTTCCAGTTTAAGCACAGAAATAGACTATGATGGGAGGGACTATGAAATCTTTATGAGTATGTTAAATATCCATCAGGATGTTGCCATACTTCATGAAAAAAGCACAGAGTAGATGATTTATGAAATCCCTTCAAGCTACATCCCAGCTTTTTCCTCCAAGGTCTAGCACAAGGGTTGGTAGAACTCTTCCTGCACGCAGCAATGTACCCGTGCATCAGTTCAACACATCAGGTCCCTCTTTAACAGGCTTCTGTCTGCAGTTCCAACAGCTTTATCAGAGCTTTTATGGACAACTTCAGAGCTAACCTTTTCTCTGTGTACATTGAAGTAGAGAAAAGTTTGATTCTTTGTTACTGCATTAATCCATCAGAGATTGTCCTGGAGCATGCTGGAAACATTAACTTGAAAAGAAAAACTTAAGTGAGCAAAAACCAGACTCAACCTGCAAGGGAGAGCTGAGTCCCTTCCAGCAGCCCAAATTTTCCCTTTACTTCTGGATAGGGACAGATATGTGGTTTAGCCTCTTCACTGAAATGCCACGTATACTTTTGGTATTCTGAGGCTGCATTTCATTGTTGGATGTTTGGCATAAAATCTGAGAGGTCTTCTTTGGAAGCCTTCAGTGACATTTACAGATAGCAGTATGCAAAATTCACCTTAGCACCTCTTCCGCATGCTACCTTTCTAAGTCTGTGGACCCAAATACACATTTTGTATAAACATGCAATTGACTTTTAATTCAGGTTCAAAGGTCAAATAACAATATAGCTATATAATGTGATTTCACATTTCCAAAAGAACATAAGAACCATTATTAAATATTTCCTTTTGCCTTTTTTTTTTTTTTCTTTTTGTGTAAGCATCCAACCTGTTATTTATTTTGACCAGGGAAACACTAAAGGTTCTTTCCTTCACTGTTTGTTTTTTGGGTGGTTTACACAATGGCTGTTTTGGCTGCAGGAATTTGGACGTCAGGAGCTTGTTAGCAAACAGGTTAGGTTATTGACATTGACACTTGTATCGATCACACAGCCTGTAAAAGTTGCTCAAGGCTTTTTTATTGAATTTGAGTTCTGTTTTTCCTCTCTTAATTTTGTAACCAGTCTCAAATACGCACATTTGCATTTTCAGTTCCAAGGACTGTAAATCTCCTGATATTACTTGGAAGAAATTAAAAAGAAAAAGCAATAAAAAATAATTAAAAAAAATTTGGAAATTCATAGTTCAGAACTACAAGGTCACAACCAGTGTGCAGCTTTCTTCTGGTCTTTCTGCCGTAAGAAATATCTTTGCTAATCAGATCATTCCAGGAACTGTTCCTAATAAAGTAAATTGTAAAGCAAACTCCTTTAATAAAATTCTTTCCCCCCCCACTTTTCTTTAACTTATCACATTTAGGTGATTTATGGGACTTTTACATGCCAAAGCTGAAAATCAGCTGGAAGAAACTCAAGTTATATTTTAGGGATAAACACAATTGCAATGTGATAAGGAAGAAGAACTTTTCCTCTCTTTGCCCCCACCCCTCCGCAGAGGTTCAAGTGATGGAAGTTGTGGTTATAAAGCTGCAGATGGTACAAACCATGAACTCCCACCTGCATGTGGAGATAAATGCTGTGTCTACTACTGGCACATTGGACTGAGGGTCTGAAAGAAGCTGTGCTGGAAAAGCCCTGTAATGGGAAAACAGGAGATGGAGCCTTCAGGCTCCATCCGCATGTGCTTTCCCTGCGCATCCTTGCTGAATGTACCATAGATATACCAGCTGCAAGTACATGGCTCAGCATCCAGCTGGGTTGGGTTATGCAGGGCTGAAATGCCTCTAAGGATTAGTCATAGGCTGGGTGAAATGTGCAGTGATTAGCAGCTGAGTGTGCTGTGATGCTGTCCCCGCCATCAGCAGTGGAAAGAACAAGGTGTGAGAGCACGGAGCAGCTTTTGACTCAGTGATGCAGATGGCAGTGGAGTGTGCTGGGGAAGATCCCGGAGTTTTCATCAAGTTTTCTCTTAAAAAAAATAGAACTGTGACATAAGATATCATGCAGAGAGATTGTTCAGTAGTAATTTGGCTGAAGACTAACTGTTCCGTGGGAATTTGGCTTGAGACTGATTGGCTCAAACCTGAAACACACTGAGATGAGAAGCTCGCTCTTCATTTCTGACAGCGTGCCTCTATTCCTAAGAGCACACAGCGGCCCTTTCAGTTCATCCCTAGTCTGATGATTGCTGTTGACCAAAATGTGCCTGTCACTCAAGCACTGCTCTACCCCATCCCGGCACAGCTCAGAAGCCTCTTGGGCTGTTTCTTTTCACAAGTGGCACTACTTGTGAAGGCACTGAGACAGGGATATGCCACTCTGACAATTTTGGCAGTAGTACCTAATTAAATACTTGTGTGATGGTACTGTTCATACTGTGCTAGATGTGGCCAGGCAGAGCAAAACCAGCCCCGTCTAAAAGCAAAACAGGATTTAGTGCAGAATGAAACAAAATGTTCTTAGTCATATGATTTAGTTTTAGGTAGCCCTGCGAGGAGCAGAGAGTTGGACTCGATGATTCTGTTGGGTCCCTTCCAACTTGAGATATTCTGTGATTCCAAAAGTTTAGAAACTTATGCCCAGATCATAAGAAGCAGTACCTGGAGGAAAGAAAGACAGGTTAGATTATTAGAGTATGGCTAACTATAGGTGTTAATTTAGCCCCTTAGGTTTTTTTTTTTTCTTAGTACTGACTTAGCTTCAATGCCACTTCTCTTCAGATTAAGGACTCAGTGGGAATATGAGCTCAGTGGATAACTTGAACCCAGAAGTGAAAGGGTTTTATAAGAACCACATCAGGAAAGACATGCAGTGAATAAGGGCTGAGAATTTTGCCTTCCCGAAAACCAGTGGATAAGTCTACAGCAGAAACTGTGCACATGTTTCCAGCTGAGCCTGAGATTCTCAAGAGCAATTGTGGATTGTTATTGTGAACTGCAGTTTGCACAAAATGTATATACACTAGCAATTGCACTCGACTTACAGTTGCTCATTACTTCTGCTGCATTAGTATCCCAAGCAGGATCAGGGCTGCTTTCTGTACTCACAGAATATGAAGCAAAAGAGAAACTGATTTGCCTTTATACAGATACACATATTTCTGTGTCTCTTCAAACCTATTTAAAACTCCAGTCATTCTCCAGTTTTCCAGTGACATCTCCCCGCAGGTGATGCAGCCTTTCCAATAACTTTAGTCAGAAGCAGATCAGGTCTGTAAGTGTAAGAAGCCATGTGAAAGACATCCACGCTTCACTGGGATACATGGCAATTTCCTCTGCAACGAGGAGCCCTGCAATGAGCCTAGCTTTCAAAAGTGAATGAAAGAAAGCAAATAACATTTTTTGGGGGAATTTTCCTAAAGAGCATTTGGTTGTGACTTGTGACAGCTTTTCCTTTAAATGATTGTTCCTGACAATAGTAAGGAGGCCTTGCCTTTACCAGTAAATCATTGTGCCCAAAAACTCTTGCACAAAAGGCTCAGAACCAATAGGACTCACGCTGGAGAACAGCTTGCTGAAGCAGTTCTTGTGTAGGAGGGGTCTAAAGGTTTGTCTCAATAATTAGCATACCCGGTCAGCTACGGGAAAGCAAATCTTGCTCCTAGTCACTGGTATGACATGTGAGCAGGTGCCCCACTGAACCTGAATGGAGCATACAGTATTTAGGGATGAATGCTACTTGAGGCATACAGTGGGGCACAATCTTATTCACACTCAAAATAAGGGCAAAGCTCCCACTAGCTTCAGGGTCTTATCCCGCATTCATACGTACAATGAGCATTGCCCTGTGGGCACATTATGAGTATGAATGGGATATGTGACTATAAGATTGCAAAAAAGCAAGCTTTCACTTGACTTATGCTCCCATAAATGTGGCTTTGAAGCTTCTCACTTTTCCTTACCAGCCCTTGAAATATTTAACTGTTAAATATTAAATAACTACAACATGAAGATTGTAGCTAAGCAAGAGAATGGAATTTTTTTCCTTAAGGACAGGTTATTGCTCTTCCAGGTAGGCCTTACCTGCCATAACATGGGCTTGTGTACTGCAAACCAGAGTTTTGGTTTTATTGTGGCTCCTTTAAGGTCCTGATAATTCATATTGAAAGGAGGAGATGAGCCCTCAGTATATTTTTTTCTCTTTTGTATGTTACTGCCAAATGAAATAAATGGTAAAAACACAGAAGGGACTTTTTGGTTTTAACAGGCTCTGCAAAGGCAGAAGAAGCTGGTGTCAGTACTTAAGCAGTTAGAATCATTTTTTGGCTATGTATGTAGTACAATGAGTAAATATTGATATAATTTGGCTCAGATTAAAGCTGTTCTGACTGCAAGTGCTTTAAAAATAAAAGAGAGAAAGGAAATTACTTAATTAGGCAACTTCATGAAAGAAGATGGCCAGTTTTCCTTCACTATGGGAGAGGCCAGTGTCATTAGAGAAGAACAGAATTTTCTTGATTAAAACTTCAGTCACTGGAAAATACAAATTTATTAAAATATAAACTTCTTTTAAAAATGAACTATTTATTGACAAATTGATTTCCAGGAAGAACCTCTGCCTGGGACATGGAAGAGCTGGGCTGAATTCTTTGTGCCAAAGCAAGTGAAGCATGAGATTTAACCTCTCTCACCCTGCAATTTTGGCTTTTCTTCAGGAGCCAGGGTGTTCATTAGGCTTTCTGGTGAAAAACCTGGGAAAATTTAATCTTCAACCCAATGTGCTGAGAAAAGAAACATTAAGCTCTTTGATATCTTTCTGAAAGG
This sequence comes from Pterocles gutturalis, assembly GCF_000699245.1. Taxonomy (NCBI): domain Eukaryota; kingdom Metazoa; phylum Chordata; class Aves; order Pterocliformes; family Pteroclidae; genus Pterocles; species Pterocles gutturalis. The sequence continues at coordinate 8,323 of NW_010118893.1, forward strand.
ATGGTTTTTGTCTCCTCATAAATTCTTTGGATTTTGGAGTGAGAGTCCACAGGCCTTTTGAACAAATTCAGATAATTCTCTGCTAGCTGCTGTTACACTTCACATCCAAGTTCAAGGAATTAATGGAATGTGTGGCTTGCCACAGTTCTTTTTGGATTTCCTCTCAGTCTGTACTGATAAGGCAATAAGAGCGAGCAATATTTTCACAACTCACTTGGCCTCTTCAGTCTGAGAATTCATTCACAGATTGTAATAGCCGGAACATCGCTGGCACAGACCAGGAGCAGCTTCAGTGTGTCACAGTGTGAAACACTGGTGCTTCTTGCAACATCAAATCTGGCACTTTTATATGAGTCAGCTGCAGGATGAACACAATTCACACCAGAATGGCTTAATTATCATGTTGGTCACTGAGCTCCAGAAACACCAAGGGAATGTGATTTCTGTGATGCTTCTAATACTGCGTGTTACCCCCTTTTTTTCTTCTGTTTAGCAATCATTTCCTCCATCATCTGTAGAGTAACAGGGGGTTGATCTCCACCTGAACCTGAGACAAGCTGCAAAGTCCTATCACTTCTAGCCTGGAACCACTTTTCTTCTTCTTGAATGATAGCACCAGACTCCTACAAGGGAGACAAGAGACTGGCATCCTCCTTCCCTCCCACTGTTGATAGGAGTACTTTAGTCCGCAGTCTCGTTTGAGTGCTGTTAGGTAAAAAAATGATGGCGTATCACACTGACTTATGTTGTTTCAGGTCACTGGTGCTGCTAACCTGCCAGGAGAGCTCTCAGGGGGATCCTACTGACATCTGTGCTGGGATTTGGGACTTTAAGCTTGTTGCTCTCAAAAAGGTGAGGCAACAGACGTTGTGTGTGCTACAGAATTATTTAGACTAGTCAAAGACAGCAAAATATGCTGCAAGAGCTGTGGAAGGGACTTATTAAATATTCTCACAGAACTGTCTGATAAAATGAGATATTTAAATTTAATGTAGAAAAATAGAAATCCTTTTTGTGCCTGTGGAAAAACAGTATTAGCTGTACCAACATTTGGCTCCTCATCAGTTGCCTGTGACTAGTTCTCTGGAAGCATCAGCTCAGTGATGAGCAGCAGTCTGTCAGATGGGCTATTTGGTATTGTGTCCTGGTTTGAGTTGGGAAAGTCATAGTAGCTAGTGTGAGGCTGTTTTGGATTTGTGCTGAGAAGAAGGCTGATAACATATTGATGCTTATAGTTGCTGTCAGGACAGTCAAGGACTTTTCAGCTGCTCTGCTGTGCCAATGTCTGAAGGTGCAGGAGAAGCTGGGAGGGAGCACAGCCCCAGTTGCTAGCTTAAGATTTGACCTTAGGTTTAGGCTTTAGACCCAAATTGGCCAATGGTCTATTCCATATTGCTCAGTAAATAGATGAGGATCTGTCTGGAATTGCTCTCTCTTGCTCTGGGTCATGTCTTTTTCTGGGTCATCCCTCTCTCTTGCTCTGGCTTGTCTCTGTTTGGGTTTCCCCTCTCGCAGGGTTGTCTTGGTCTCTTTGGGCTCTTATCTCTTATCTAGCCAGGGGTTCAAAAACCATGACATATTGTTAGGAAAGAAATGGAGAACAACACTAAAAAGGTCAAGATACAATGCAGGGTTAGGTACATTGAATAATGTTAGGTGCTTTTATCAAAGCAGGCGCATCAGCATCTTGGAAAGAGGGTATAGTTCTCATTGCCCCATCACTGACAAAATATAGCACCAAGGAGGGATCCTCTGAGTCATGAATGGCAGTGGAGAAAATGAGCAGGAAGAGACATATTCATTCTTTCTCACATAATCAGAGAGAGGGGTGCCTAGCTAAATTATCGAGTGACAGATTAAGAAAAAGGAGCGGAGTGTTCTTTTTTAATCACAGCGTGTGGTTAGTGTTAAGTGATTAATGTGCAAGTCATTTCCATGGGATGTCAGGGAGGCGAGAAAGCTAAGTTCAAAAAGGGACTAGCCAGAGTTATGGAGGGAAAGTTGATTAGTAACTACTGAATATGGGCATGACCTTTTGCTGATGGGATGCCTGAAATGCTATTACTGGAAAATAGAAATGTATAACAAATACAGACAAACTCTCATCAACCTTGTTCAGATAATATTTTTGCAAGTACCTGCAGGTGGCCATAGTCAGAGACAAAAGATTGTCTAAGGGACTTTATGGCCCCTAGATTTGGCCTTATATGTCTGTTCTTCTGCCAACTGAAAGTTTTTAAATGCTTCTGTTTTGTTAACCCATAAGTTACCATGCAGAACAAATGCAGGTCAATGATTTAATCAGTGACTGCTGGAAAAAAAATGAGGATTAGCTTCACTACAAACAGATTGTACAATACAGAATCAGCATGAGAACAGATAGCACCCTATCTGTGCATATCAACATAAACAAAAGTGGGAAGGCAGCACAGTGGACAGAAGATATGAAAAGGGTTGAAATCTACATTAAATACTAATGCCATGGGTTTGTGCCTAAAACAGAGTCTTGCTCAGATATTCAGTGGACAAGTAAGAGAATGAGGTTAAACAACATAATGTGCTGCTTCCTGGTTATCATAACATAACCAACTCATATGTTCTGCTGTCTTCTGGGGCTCCTTAGAGACACGGCTGGCTGTTTCCTGTTTGGATTTCCTAAAGGATACAAGCAGTAAATGATGTAGCATAATGAAGGGACTATCACCCAGACTCTTCTGCTTTGGCTCTTCCCCAAACATGGCAATAATTTTTAGGCATCACAAATGTGAGACAGCATGCTGCCTGCATGCTTCATTCAGTATCTGGACTGCACAAGTATGTGCATGGGACATTTTAATCTTTATCAGGTGAAGGGGCTTTTGCATGGATTTGGTCATTAACTTATTCTAAAGGACCAGCCGCAGCTCCACATTCTTCACTGGAAGTTAGGCCTGTCGTGCAAGAAAGAAACAATGAAGATATAGATCCTATTCTGCCTGTGATAAAATGATCTTTGCTTTAGGTAACTTTAGTAAAACATTTGACATTTTTGTGAGTGTTTCTAAGCTGACAAGTTTTTATGATGTCTTCTGACTCCTGGTTAGGAGCTGTTAGAAGACAGTAGAATTCTCCTCTGCATCATAGATTTGGGTTGAGCTCTGCAGGCTGTAACGATAGATATACAATTGAATTTATATTCTCCAGTGATTTCTTATCACTGAAGGCACAGTAACAGGAACATACAGCTAATTGGATTAAATAAATGTGTGTGACTTGTGAATGGGGAAAGGAGGACTAAAGATGGTCTGCCATACTGAGGTATGAATAAGTGATAAATATACAGTGAGAATGATACCAGTTATACCCCCAATATCTGTTGGCCTAAAATTGTCACTCCAAGTAATAACAGCTGGTGACCAGGTCTTTTGCTAAGATCATCACCCTGAACAAACACATGGAAGCTCTTAATGGGGTCTTTGAACATCCGCACAGTGAAAACCAAACAGGACATGAGTCAATTCTTGTTTCTGAAATTAGAAGCAGAACCCTAGTGAGCAAAAGATACAAGAGACCTGTGGTCTTTCATAGATGTTAGACAGACTGACCCACAGGTGGTACAGAAACCATGTTATGGGAAAGATTTAATGTTAACTGCAGCATTTTAAACCCCAAGTTGTGCTCTGGATAGCCCAGAGCTGCAGGTCTGTATGAGTTCACATAGCCTACCTTCTGTCAGCTCAGATTTACTCTGTTTTCCTTTAACTGTAAACACACTATTGTGTTTAAATTGTCATTGTAGCATAACCTTGCAGCTGTGTTATTAAAATGCACAGAACAATCCCATGATGCTGTGGGTATGAGTTAAAACTCACAAACAATTAAAACTTTGTATTTTTATTCTCAGTCTCCACCAAGTTATCTACTGTAAGGGTGAAAGTGTGAACTACGTCATGTAGTGTAATAACCCCCATTTGGACAAATACCTGAACTCTTAATTAACTAACCTTTTCAGCCTCTCTCTAAACTCATAGGATGCACGTGCTCTGTCACTCCCTTTAGTTCTGGATTTCTAGGCATTCATATTGTGAATCCAAATAAGGGAAGGATATTGTTTTAGCTCTCAAAGTGAGATCTACTTTCCACAGAAAGCAATGCACAGGGGGGTTCTACCATGTACTGAGGTGTCTCCCGAGTATGGGTTCAAAGCATGGCTGAGGCCTGCAGCTAGACCACAGGGACCCACTCAGCTCTCAGGTGCTGAGACCTCAGGACTAGAAACAAGTTAAGCTATAGGAGTCTTTACAAAACCAATGCAAAATGGTAACGGGATGCAGAGGTACAACAAACATGATTGGAAGGTAGGTTTAAAATAATTTTTGCAAATTGTGGTCTTCCCCACAAGGGTCAGGACACATTGCTCAGGAAACTTCAAATGCTTTGGGCTATGACGTGCTCTCAGTTGCCACATTGCACAAAAGAGTTTCTGTTTCAACAAACCTTTTTTTTTTTTCTTTTTTTTTTTTTTTTTTCCCCTGTGGCTTATGTGGTCCCATTACTGTAATATCTTTACCTTATAAAATTTAGCATTACAAAAGCTATGTGCAGAAAGAAATGCTGCCATCCCCATGGGAATATGCAGCACTGAATGATGGTAGTGTTTGAACCACCTCATGGGGCTTCCAGTTCCATTTTCCATTCCAGTTTGGGGCGACTTAAGATCACTTTATCTCTTGAAACTCCAAAAATGACCTGTACAATCTCTTACTTGTGTTGCTTTTTTGATCTACTTGGTTAACCAGAAATCGGCATCCTGTGGGTTGTCTCTATCTGGGGAAGAGATTGATGATGGACTCAGATATCTTTGATGCACTTCTGTTTGTACATGTTTTGCTAATAAAGTCATCCTTCT